>NW_010293848.1:0-293 GCF_000700745.2 Antrostomus carolinensis
GAGGTTTCTGGGAGGCAGGGCTGCAGCCCTGAGTGGGATGGCATTTCATGGCATTTCTCTGGGCATGAGACGGTGGTGGAAGTCACACTGCAGCTTCTCTCTGTCTTTAAGAACCCGTGTTCTTATCAGGCAAGTGCACTTGGGATTCAAAGTCCTCAGGCAGGAGAGAATGGCTAACTGGTATATTGATGGCACTGTAGTGGGGGAATATGATGCTGGACATGAGTCTCATTCATAATATCTGAGGCTTTAGAGGGCTGAGGGAATCTTTCTTTTCAGCCTCTGGGGGGCTT
>NW_010293848.1:485-3051 GCF_000700745.2 Antrostomus carolinensis
CACCTTCCACTAGACCAGGTATCAATTGCAGCAAGTTCAATGGAGCTGCAGCATTTCTTTGATGTAGTGAATTTGGATGTCTGAATTTTAAGTAGGAGTGGGAGAAGTGATTTAAACAAAATACTGTAGCCTGTGACCTGTAGCTTTTCCAAACGTGGTGTGACAGACTTGCCCGTTTTGAATTCTAATGTAGAATCATTGCTAATTTATCTTCAGCATGGTGTTGTAAAACAACCTCCTCTTCACTTCACTGCAATATTTAGAGTGCAGTATCTGCCAGTCAGTTGTGTCTACAAGTGTCCTCTTCAGGATTAATGAAACCTTGGTGAAAATTTTCACTGCTGAAATGGAAGCTTTGCAACTAGTCTTTGTTGTGAACAAAAAAATGCAGGCCATTAATTCATTAATATCCATAAACTTCTCAGCTGAATCCTGAATTAATTTGTGAAAGATTATGAATTTCACAGGCTTCCACGATCTTAATGCAAAAACTGAATGAAACTCAGTAGTTCTATTAAGGTTTCACTTTGGGATTTAACTTTGAAATGAATCAATGTATTTTAAAAATAAAATATTATATGTGTGAACTTCTATACAGTAAAACTGATCCCTATTATCAGACTCTTTAGGCAGTTTTACGTAGTGCTGTTGCCCTGCCAGTCATCTAAGAGGCTGAGGGACTTCTAATCCTGTGCTGGACTGTTATCTTTATTTCCAGGTTGCCTTTTCTGTTGTGAAAGCCTGCAGGTCTTTCACTGACGTGTTCAAGGCCAGGTTGGATGAGGCTTTGAGCAACCTGGTCTAGTGGAAGGTGTCCCTGTTCATGGCAGGGGGGTTGGAACTGGATGATCTTTAAGGTCCCTTCCAAGCCAAACCATTCTGTGATTCTGTGATTAGCTGTCCTAGGTTTTTAGCATCCTCCCAACAAGAGGTATCCGATTTAGTAAACTTATTACAGGCATCCAGGTTATCTCTACTCTAGCCTTTCACTAAGATGACAGCCCAAGTGATCTCATTTTGTACCAAACAAGTGTTGTCAGTCTGGGGTGCAAGCATAGTTGATAACAGAGGTAAAGTCTGGTGCTATCAGCAGTGTTTTTGACAGGAGATAGCACAAGAGCCCTTCTCTTCACCTCTTCTTTAGTGTGCTCTTAGCCTCCTGCCCTAGAAACAAGTGCAATTCATCTTTGGTAAAACCACTTTTCAGAAAGTACTCTGCTTAGTGTGACAGCAGGAGATGGGTCAGAAATGTGGCTTCCAGCTCTGGCCCATGGGCCGCAGTGTGACCATTACAGTGATCGTTCCGTAGGTAATCACAGGATGCTGGTGCCATCACATCTGCCATGGCCTCTGTGCCCAGGTGCTCTTCTGTGCTGGCCTGTTATGTTTTGGCAAAGAGCTTCCTTCTCTGAGTGAGCATGCAAAGGACTCCTGGAACAGTTAGACCAACCATAGCTTTTGACTAGATACCTTGGAGATGTACCAGACAGATAAGCTTTATTATGGACATTTTACATATACTAGGCCAATTTGTCTGTGTGGGTGGTAGAAACAGTGAAGGTAAATACCCAAAATGTGCCATGCCTTGCTAAAGCAAAGGACAAGCTGAGTTAAAAAGATGATAAAATGTAGGCTATGGTCATCCAAAACAGCATCACATGTGTTCCCAGCGAAAAGAGTACAGATCTATGTTGAGGGGCATGAAAATGTAATTAGGAGAGGGATGGTGTTAAAAAGAATCTATTGACTCTACTTCTTCTCTGCATATTCTGAAGTAATTACACTCTTATTTACTGGAAAAAGAAATGCAGTATTGTTGTTAACTTGGTTGTTACAGTGGAATGGTCTTTTGTTTCTGGGTATTATGAATGGCATTCATTGTCAGGAGACCAGCACAAAAATGGAAGAACTAAGTGATCCACTTGTGCAGAATCTTTACTAGTGATGGTAAAGATACAAAAAGAGAAGAGAACCTAATCTGACTTTTTAGTCACAGGCCATATTTTCACATATTATATCCCTAGGGGGAATTTTATTTATTTCACAATGTCATTTTACAATAATTTTTTTCCTAAGTTTGCCCTTTAAAGGCTACCCAGACATGAGTGGAGAGCCACACCACTTGAATCTCTCTCTTTAATTGACTGTCTGAGAGAGCCCTAAAAATAAACTTAGAGATACTGTGAGAAGATGAAACTAGAGGACACAGTTTTATGTCTTATCAAAAGCCAACAACCAGCCTGTGCTCTCTTTTTCCATGAGATTCCTCATGTGAATAAAGAAAGCTAAAGGGAAAGTTAGAAGATTAAGTTTGGGGAGTATCAAAATCAGACAAGTCAGTTTTCAAAGGGTGGAAGATCACGGCAGTTCTTGTATGACATCTTTCTTTGTGAAAGGATGAAAACTAAAGCAGTGCAATGTGTGTAAGAGGCAGAGTGGAGCGCTTTTCTTAGCCAGAGAAACAAGTCTGGCAAGGATATGTGTTTAAAAATGCTGTATGGAAGCTATGGTCATCTGCCATGTTTGAATGTTAGTGTTGTATGCTAACAGATACTGAGAGTGGGTT
>NW_010293848.1:3086-9745 GCF_000700745.2 Antrostomus carolinensis
CCCAGATGTTCTCCACTGATACATTCCAAGTCCTTTACTCTTTTACCACTGTCCTCGTCCAAGTCACAAGGCTCATATGTTTACTGTTAGGAAACTTCTCTTCCCAGCCTAGTGTTTGAAAGGGGCTGAAACAGGCCCCAAAAACGAAGTGGAGGGAAAGACCTCCAGACCTGGACAAGCGTGCTGGTCTGTAGTGCATAGCACTCGGGGAGTAATCCATCCAGTGCATTCTTGTTATATTAATAGTTTCCTCCTGAATGAGTCATCTTGACATTCATTAGCTTACCCCAGAATTGCTGTTGGTTTCAGAATAGCTTTCAGTGAAAAATAAAGTTAGCTTTAGTCTAATGAAAAGCTGAACGACTATTTATCAGGTCTGACAATATGTTTAAGAAAAATATAATGTCTTACTGGCTACTCTGATTTCTGCAGTGTTTTGTTCAGCTGGCAGAAGAGAGTTGCAGCTTATTAAAACTTTTGACATTGTCTCTTCCACATTGCAACCTCTAACAGGGGACAACACATTATTTCTTTTCTTTTTAACCTGTCCACTCAGTAATTGCACCTCGAAGAGATGTTTTTTCCTTTCCTTACCAAACGGAATGGAGAGGGGAACTCAGGAGCTGGCCAGGGTGCTGACCGGGAGCTGGCCAGGGTGCTGACCTGCCGGCACCGGTCGGCAAAACGGTCCCGCAAGTTACAGTTCCAGGCTGCCTGACTGATGCAGAAATACTGAAGAGCGTGATTAACAGCATCTCTTGAGTAGTTTTCACGGGTGACTCTGCCTGGAGCAGGCAGTTGGACTAGACTGCCTGAATTATATGATGCTGTCTTTGTTTAGTCAGGTGGAATCAGGAAAAAGAAAGGAGACTCGTGGGTTGAAATGGAAATAGATTTAATAAAATAATAATAAAAATGAATATTAATACTAACATTAATAGAAAATGCACAAAGTGATATTCAGTCCATATAGGGGTCCGAGCTGCACACTCCCAGCAGTGAATGTTAGACATCAAACACTGCGAGCACCACAGCTCCAGTGAAAGTGTGACAGTCACAGCAAGCAGGGTGTGGGCCTCCAGAGCAGAATGACAAGCAAGACCCTCCAGGGATGGTGACCATTGAGGAAAAAAAGCCATCCCGAGCAAAATTTCCAGTTTATAGTTACCATGATGTTTATGGTATGGAATACTGCTGGTGGCCAGCTTGGATCAGCTGCCCTGGCTGTCGCTCCTCCTGGCCTTAGCACCTGGCTAACTCAGAACTGCTAAAGACCTTGATCACTATGGAAACCTGCACACCATGGCTGGCCACAAACTAAACCAAACTGTCTTATCGACTTTGTTCTCACCAAATCGGGTGCTGCAGCCTTCTCAAAATGCAACGCTTCTGACAGAGAATTAATTCTATGATTCTATCCCAGTGAAACCAGGACAGATGCTAAAAACAAGGGAAGCACCAAGTCAGTGAAAGAAGGCAATGCCTGTCTGTGAAATTCATTTTGTTCTGTATTGCCTTCAGTAGGTTTGCAGTTTATAGAATCATAGAATGGTTAGGATTGGAAGGGACCTTAAAGATCATCTAGTTCCAACCCCTCTGCCATCAGCAGGGACACCTTCCACTAGACCAGGTTGCTCAAAGCCTCATCCAGCCTGGCCTTCAACACTTCCAGGGAAGGGGCATCTACAACTTCCTTGGGCAACCTGTTCCAGTGTCTGGCCACCCTCACAGTGAAGACCTTCTTCCTAATATCTCATCTGAACCCCCCCTCTTTCAGCTTAAACCCATTTCCCCTTGTTTTGTCATTAGTTGCCCTTATGAAAAGTCCTTCCCCAGCTTTCTTGTAGGCCCCCTTCAGGTATTGGAAGGCTGCTCTAAGATCTCCCCAGAGCCTTCTCTTCTCCAGGCTGAACAGCCCCAACTCTTTCAGCCTGTCCTCACAGCAGAGCTGCTCCAGCCCTCGGATCATCCTGGTGGCCTCCTCTGGACTTGTTCTAACTGGTCCCTGTCTTTCTTGTGTTGGGGGCTCCAGAACTGGACGCAGTATTCCAGGTGGGGCCTTACAAGAGCGGAGTAGAGGTGATCAGATGAAGGCATCACAGTTGCCTTCATCTGCACGATTTAACTGGACTTCTCATTTTCAGATCCTGGTGTGTACGCTGCACTACTGAAACTTTAGTCTTAGGTTGGGTTTAGTCCCTGAAACCTAGCCTCCCTGTTTTGCTGTGCTCACAGGAGAGGAGCTAGCCCTAAATGAACCTTTGTGTAAGCTTGCAACAAATAACACTTTGAGGAACCCACACCCTTGTATAATGAAATGACACTTTTCCCCATTTTAATCTTACATTACTAAGTGTTTTATTATTGATATACAAATGATCGCTGTTTATTTAAATCAGTTTATGATCAGTTAATTCAAACTTATTAATTACTCTGATGCCTCTATGTGAAAATACATTTTAAGGACTTTTGTTTTCATTACTGGAAAAAATTCCTAGCTTATGGAAACTTCATTGATACTGGAATTGTAACAGCTTTTCTTCTCTGCCTCCCTGAACTTCTAAACTTCTGTTTTCATAACTTTTAGACATGACATCACATGGCACTGCACTTTCTTCTGATTGCTTCCTTGTTTGGTAAACATTCCTTTTTAAACAATGTGGTAGTCACTCGTTATCTGGAAATCCTCTTATGCTTCTTTTTTACTTTTCAACAAGGTCTTTTAGCCTTGGCTCTACGTTTCTGCAGAAAGACTGGCCTGAAGAAGGGTAGTACTTTAAATGAAGAGCCATGCACTTGCTTTACATGCAGTCCTTAAATTTTTTTGTGTTGTTTTCTTTGCATCCTATTATTGGCTTCTCAACTATTATGGGTCAACTTTTCTTGTCTTGTTAGTTACATGAGCCAACTCGCATGCTGTGTAGGTTTCTGGATGAAAGATTAGCTGAAGATGTAAGTTAACAGATTGATGCAGGCTCTGGACTTGGCCCAGATAGAATGGCTCTTTGGAGCTGGGTACGTTTATTGATTCCTTAGACTGATTCTTATTTCTTAGTGTATTTTATGTATTTGGTTTGACTGTGTGCTGTGGGAGGGAAAAAGTGATTGCTCACTCTTCTGGATTCACGCCATTGCTTCATCCAGTTCAGTAGTGCATTGAAATGAACCTGCTGTATCTGTTAAATGGGATTATATGTTGGATTGGTTTTTTTTTTAATGTTTCTGGGAAGCCAAATATTATAAGGCTTTTTTTCCCAATCACTACCCATAAAATATTCTAAACCCCTGTCTTAAAATAGTTAGATATTTTCTCCCTATCTATAAGATAAGTGAAGCTTTCTTAAGAGGCTTAAATTTCTCATTAATAGAGAAGAAAAAAAAAATCTATCTACAAGTATTAAAGAAAGTCAACAGTGCTTCCATGCTGCTGGAAACGAATTTGTGTTTAAACTCCACTCAAACTCTAATTGCAAATTTCCTAGAGAAATCAATCTTTCATAGTTGTCTTTGATGTCTTTTTAGCTAGTGATTCTCCATAGACGTCATTGATTCGTCTGAACTGTCGAGAGGTAAAGCAAAGGCAAGAAGCATTTTTCTGAGTAGTGGATCTTTTCCCTGTAGAAGCTCATTTTTTAATATGCTAGCTAAATGGAAGTGTATTGCTTTTAAGACAGCCTTAAAAATAAAAGCCAAGGCTTTAAACTTTGGTGTCTGTCACCTGATAACTGAATCTATATTTTGATGCCTGCGTAAGTTGATTGATTTCTTTTGCTGCAGCTCCTTATTCATATCAGTGGGATCAGGGGGCCCTCAGGAATTCAGAGCTCCATTCCTTTGTTTAAGTGTTATTGTCTTTTATAGAAGTAGAATTGGAAACCCTTTATATTTTTTTATGAGCTGAAACTAACCTAATTTATTGCATATACTCTGTGCTACTAATAAGATTTTAGAGAACTTCATGTTTCTCGATGAGCTTTTTAGTAAATCAGACACATACATGCAGATGGGTCTCCTGACACCTTCTTCAGGGTCCTCCTGCGTGCTGTCTTTCCCACCCCAACCCATGTTCCACACAGGCTATTGTTGCATTTCACGATTATTTGTATTCTGCTCGTGTGATTCATCCTGCATCAGTTCTGCAGGGTTAGGACTGATTTTTAAAATGCTTAGGAACTGTGTGTTTGATTGGGGATTGGTCCTGGCAATAACTTTGCACTTCTATGAACCTGTGTTGAGAAATCCTTTGGGAAAATAAGTGAGTAGTACCCCTGATGGAACAATAGTTAGTCTTGCAAAATTTTCTGAGTATTTTCCTGTCTTTGCTGGCTGTGTGTTGTCCCACGATCTCACAAGAGACTAAATTCAACATGAGAGTTCATTTTCTGCATATTCCTACACCAGGCATACGTGAGCAGATACCCAACAATTTTCCCTGTTCTCTTTTGGTTGCAGCTTGTTGCTGTTCTTCCATCATGAAATCACTGAGGCAGAAGGTGCAGTCAGAATTAGAGGACACTGTCACTGGGCAATCATATTATTTGTTTTCTCTCTACATTTCTCTAACTGGAATATAATAGTTATTTGCTTAACAAAAAATCCCGTGCATAGAAGTTAAAATGTCCATGTACATTCAGTAACTTCTTCAGCTCGGAAAATCGTGCACTGCCACGCAGGAGATTTAATTATAAAGTTTATACTGTGTTTTCCCAGCCTTGCAGAATAACTCATTAAACTCTCATAAAATAGTAACTGCTCTTGTTGTTTAATAGACTTATATGATGTTAAAAAAGTAGTTTTCCCCCCTAGAAGTGGTGTTTTGTGCTTACCCTTGTTTCCATGAAATATCTACTCAGAACTCAATGTTTCAATGCCCTTTTTTTTTTAAATTTATTTTAATTTTTTTTAATTTCACTGAAGCTTAGAGCATTGTATCAGTGTAACCCTGCTGTATACAGTTTGATTTACTTGAGCTTTTTGTCTCTTCTGCTCAGATTTGGAGCAGATTAAGAAAGGAGCAGAGAAAAAGTGGAGGATGGGCAAACCCTTCAAAGGCAGCACCTGAACGTTAGGTCTCTAAGCCCAAATGATAAGGGGTTGCTCCTAAGCTTTCAGTGTTGTGCAATATTAAACAGCTGCTGGAAGAGCTGGTGTGTCTGAATGTCTTTCTGCCATCGAGTGCTAGTTAACCAGGAGGTGAATCGCTTCCTGGTGTGTAAGTGTCATACAGTGCGAGCATAAAAGTCTGTGTCAATTGAAATCTAAGTGGGAGGGTGTTGTGTACCTACCTCTGGAGCTGCTGGCAGAGGAAATAATAGGGATTAAAAATGGTCCTTCACTGAGGATAATAATTAGCATCTAATCCTTGGCCAATGTTCTGCATGAAATTGGCTGCTTGGCCAATGTTCTGCATAAAATGGCTGCCCAGAGAGGTTGTGGAGTCTCTGTCTCTGGAGGTATTCAAAACCCTCCTGGATGTGTTCCTGTGTGACCTACTCTAGGTGATCCTGCTTTAGCAGGGGGGTTGATGATGATCTTCAGAGGTCCCTTCCAACCCTTAACGTTCTGTGATAAAATGAGTTGTGCTGGTTTCTGGGCTGAGAATACCACACACGGTGGACAGGGTTTTCCTCAAAGCTTGTTGTGGCATCTGGTCATGTCAGGTGGTCAGGTAAAAGGAAGGATTTGCTGAGCATTTCTGTGGCTGTTTGCAGAGTTTAGTGATTTGACCTATTGACCTATGAATCAAAGCTTACCCTTGTTACGACACACACACAAAAAATTAACAATAAATCAAGCTATTAAAGTGTACGAGAAGGTATTTTGGGATGCCAACACAGGCAATTATTTACAAATTTTGGTTAAGCTGTTTTTCTAGGAATTTTGACATTATTTTTCCATTTTGTGTCATTAACGTGGGACTGAGTTGCTCCATGGAACATCTGAATGCAGCTATTTGAAAGGAAACTCAAGTCCTTCTTGAGGCCTCCCAATTCAGGAACTGTTAGAAGCTAGAACGTCTTTCAGAGCAAGGGACACCCTCCCCACCTCCAGTAGGCTGAGTTCCTTTTTCTAATTAATCATGAGACAGTATTTCCTTTTTCCCATTTTTAATCCAAAGTTTGGGGTCCTAGTACATTGCAGGCAATAAACTTGGGATCCAGAAATCTTCCAGAACTTTGGAATTTCCCACCTATTATTGTCTCCTTGTCTTATAAGTCACATAAAATAGAAGCATTCCCTTCATGTTCCCAGAGCATTCCTTGTTTAAAATCCTCTTTATGATGTACCATTGACAGTCTGTTTTCTAAAATAAACAGTTGCACTGTCCACATGTGTTGGTTTTGTTGTTTTTGGGTTTTTTTTTCATAATCCCTACACTGTGCTATCCTGGCTGTATGAAGTCTGATTCCATTGAGTTAAATGCCACAGCAGCAATTTGAAATGTTCTTTTAATTCATGGCAAGTACTCGCTTGCAGTGACTTCATGCTGGGTGGAAAGCTATTAGAGAGCACACTGTCTTAAAGTTCCTGTTTAAAGTACAGCTTGAATTAAAAGCGACTGCCAGCTACTTACTGGTTGGGACTCCATGGTTTTTGTGAATATGCAGGTATGTTGCAGAGCATTCTCTCTTCTGCGTGTGGTTGCTCTGCAGTTAATA
>NW_010293849.1:0-5283 GCF_000700745.2 Antrostomus carolinensis
GCCCATCAGTGTGGGAAGATGGTGTTTTCCTGAAAATAAGTTGCTATTCGACAGCAGCTCACATCTTCATGTTTCTTTGCGAAGGGTCATAAGAGCAGCAGCGAGTGCATGTGGCTGGGCAGGGCTATGGGGGGGCCAAATCAGCTGAAACCTAAGAAGCTTGACCTTCCTCACCTCCACCCCTGCTCCCACCGCCTCCAAATAACCTTACAAGGGCGCGTCGGGAAGGCAAGGCACCCAGCAGCAAGGGGAATGCAATCTCTGCCCGCAGCGGGCAGGGCTGTGTGTCCGGCAGAGAGAAGGACACTTCAGGGTGGCTACAGCCGCTGCCAGTAACCGCGCTGACACCAGGCAGGTTCATTCCATGGAGCCCAGCGCAGCAGGCAGACTGTGCAATCTTGAACCTACCTGGCCCCAAGTAGCTCAGCCAGTCCAACCAGTCAGAGACTGTACTGGCCGGACAGACTGGTGACGAGCATCCTCCCCCTTCCATTCACATGTCTAACTGCTCCCCTCTGCTTTTCACTCTGCAGTTCCCTGAATGGCTGAAAGAGAGTGGGTTTGCTGTCAGAAACTTGAAATGGCATGTAATCTCTCCTGTTTCTTCTCACGGAGGTGGGCAAGCCCGTTCCCAGGGAGAAGAGCTGGGTTCCCGCTGAGCCTCCCAGTCAGGGCCAGCAGCACGGGGCTGGGCTGCCCTGTGGCAAACATGTGGAGAGGGAGATGTTCAGCTGGCCCCTCAGAGGAGCCCAGTAGTAGCCTCACTCCGTACACGCACCCCTAAACCTTCTTTTAAGATGTATACCAGGGAAAAGAGCTTGTCTGCAATTCTTTTCACATCACCCCATCAGCAGAGGCATTCCCCCTCCCAGTCTGCATTACAGGTTTTAAGGCAGAGGCTGAAGCAACAAAAGCTCAGTGCACAGGTTTTCAGAGGCTCTGAAAATAAACCCAGCAGGTTTATTTCTATGCAGGACGGTATAACTATTCCCACTGCATCTCCCTCGGGATGGTTGTAAGGGCAACTATGTAGGTACAGAGCTATGTTTTGGGTAGAAAGTGCGTGCTGTAATGGATTCTGATGGCTGAATGCCAAGGGGGAAGCTGTTCTGCTTCAAGAATAGCCTTACAAGAGTCAGCATTACAGTGACAGTTCAGTACTCTGCTGCAGATCTACAGGATGTGTCACTTTGGCAGAGAAAGAGGCTGCCAATGCACAACACAAACCATTCTACTGTGAATGGAGAATGGCTGCATACCACAAAAAAGGAAAATGGCAAGACCTAGGGAAGAGGGAAGCTGCAAAGCTACTACTGCATAGTAAGCTGGGAACCTGAGAGCTCCAAGGAGACAAAGACCTTTCCCTCGAGGAGAAGAAAAACAGCTCGCAAGATGCGTAAAGAAGCAGACAAGCCTTTTTCCAGTGACTGCTGCAGCCCTGCAAAGCTATGCTGGCAGCCAGCCTATTTGAAGAGATTGCAGTTTCAAAACAATGTTAGTCCTGACTAGTTTGGAGCTCCAATGCTGAAGGGAGGGCGAGAGTGCATGCTCATATGCACAACATTGCTAAGCAAATAGAAAAGATAAAAAGGTTTGTACTAAATGACACCAGTTACCACTGCTGAACTCGAGCTCCTGACAGAACTGTGTAGTATTTCCCCCAAACCCACACAGCATCTCTTCACTGCACAAACACTTCCATCTCCAACTCACACAGAGCTGCCAATGCTTAAAAAACAAACATCCAGTGACACACATGTTCTAACCCATTTCTTAGAAAATAGGCTACAAGGCTATTAAAAGAAATGTCAAGAATAATCTAACTGGAAAAACAAAACAAAAACCAGAAAAAACCCAACTCTCCTTGGGAAAATAAACCATTTAAATACTTCCCCATTACGAGAAGGAATGAGAGCACAACAAATGACCACCTGGACAAATAAATTCACTTACACTATTTATTCAAGCAAACATTGGGCTTTGCCTTAAATTACTAGTAAATATGGGGGAGGGGAGTATTACTGTAAAATACAGAAATCAGCTGAATCTCTGTGAGACTCGCTCAGCAGCTCCCCTTTCCTCCTCCTTGAAAAAAGGCTACAGCTTGCTTGTCAGCTGTGGACACCTTCAGAAAGAGAAAAACCTATGGAGAGGATTCAAAGAAATGCTGGCTAATATGCCCAGACTGGCTGCTTAATGAGCCAGAGTAAAAGAAAAGGTCACATGGTTACAAAAAAACCTCCATACAACAAATGCCCCATAGCTACGGTTAACTTTAATTAACTGCAGTATTACAATTCACTTCAAGCTTATTTTCCACCTATGTCTATTGCCCCTTACCTTTCCTTTGCCTGCTAAAAATCAAAGTGATAAGTTTCATAAGTGGGCTTATGCTTCCAAAATTCTGACTGATCAGAGCTTTTCAAGAATGCTCTGCAATCAAAGAAATCCACCAAACGGGGCTCTTTCTAACTCCAACTGCTGATGACTGATTTCAAGAATACAGGAGTGGTTCTGTTTACATAAATCAGGGTATTCATGCTTCTGTGACATAATTAGATGTTGAATAGCCAGTAGTTTTTCCTCTTTTAATGGCAGCTGCAATTCACACATGGATATTACTTGTCTCTTATTAGGTTTAAACTCGAATTTCATCCCTGTGTATAATTTTTTCTCTGTCAGTCATGAGCTCACAATGTTAGTCCCCCTATCTCGTGATTTAGAAATAAACTGGTGCGTGGGAACTGCATGCTTAGAAATAACTGAAAATAGGATCAGTACAAATCTGTACTCTAAAAAACATATAGGTTGTAGCCAATAATTAACTCAAAATTTATAGGTTGGATCTAATAATTAACTTAAAACATTCTTTTTCTGTATTATTCCCTCCAATTCATTACAAAAGAACATGTTCTGAGATTTCTAAGCACCAATATATTGCTTGGCAGGAAAAAAAAAAGTATACACAAAGCAATTGTCTGAAATCACAGATATAGCGATGCCAAAGACTGAACCTCAAAACGTAACCCCCCCCCCACCCCCACACACACAAATAGCCGGAGTATGTACCTATACAGGAGAGCAAAGATTTGTAGGCACACTAAGCATATAGTCTCCAGGCTTCTACCATCCTTTCCACTAGGAATACAAATGAAAGCAAGCAGATAACAAATGCCATACAGACTTTAAAAGTACCTTTTTATACAATTATAGGGTTTTGGGTGGTTGGGATCCTTAAATTCAATAAACTCAGAGCTCATAACCTATGACACTGTTGCATTTGGAACAGCTCTGTGTTCTGCTGGTCAAAATGCCAAAGATCTCTGCAGTGCTGCTGTTGTTTCGGGTTTTCTATCTTTCCTCCAGTTGCCTCACTGCAAAGGACAAAGTTCACATTAGGTTTGTTTGCATTTCCTAGCTAGTGTGAGGCCCGTGTATTTACTTTGCCTGTTGATCACCTAACAGGTATTGCACTGCTCCCCAAGCTCCAGAAAATGCCAATGTCACGTAATATAGTTAAGAATACAAAGAACTACATATGATTGTTGCCAAAAGGAAAGCATTTCACTCAGTGCTTTAAGGAAGCTTCCTCACCTCAATACACAACACAGCCCCTGAACTGTTCACCAGCTCAGTTATGAGAAGGCATTGCCCAAACTGGTAGCTACCCACCAGCTAAAACACCAACTGTAGAAGCTGTTATTTCCCGTTACCCTTTTTTGCGCTGCGCTCAACTACAGTCCTGCCCTACCAAGACTCTACGGCTAACGGTGAGCTCCAACCACCGCTCTTAAAATCAACTACAATTATTAACCACGTGATGCTAGGTTTTTTGTGAAAGAGGGCTTCATTTCAAATCTCAAGCCTTATTAAATTGCACAGGCAATGGATGCATCCTGTGTTGCAAACACTGTTTGCAGCTGGAGAGCTGGGAGGGAGAAGGGAGGAGGAAATGAGATGCAGAAACAGTAAATAGAAAATGCTTAGTCAGCAACTGTTACTGCAACATTAAAGGTGAAATGTAAATAGGCACAGTGCCAAGATTTAGAGAAGTTTGATAACACCATCAACATCATCATCTTACTACATATATGTGAAAATGTGCGTACAAGTGCTACAATTATCACAACGAACTGCAGGCTCCTGGTATAATGGAGACTTTTAAAAAGGCAACATGGCTTGTGCATGCTGCCTAAGCTCTGGGAAAAATAAAACTTGCTACTCCAGAAGTATTAATATCAATTGAATTTATTACAATTTACTAAGCTCCAAGGCACATTACAGTGTTCTGTTAACTACAGAAATGTATAAAGGACAAACAGAGCATGTTTTTCATGTACAGCATTTTGCTCTACTGTTCAAAAGCATCCGTGCATCAATAAAAGCAAAAACAAAAAACACATGAAGATTAAAAACGTTCAGATCAATAGAAACAAACTGAAACATTTTCCTTACAAACTTGCAACAAAAAAACACCCTCCCCCCAGAGCCACCCCACCGTTTTGCAAACAAAAAACAAAACCGAAAAAAAATAAAGTGAAAGACTAACACTCAGGGCTTGTAAAACATAAGCTGTCACCATTTTTGTAGCAATTTTTTAGGCATCAACACTGGCCTTGGCAAAAAAAAAAAAAAATTTTTTTTTTGTCTTTTGTGTTTTTCTTCTTCTTTCAGAGAAGTGCATACATTTACAAAAATACACACCAGCAGCAGGTAATCGCTAAGGGCTATTAACTCTGTACCTAGCCAACACACTGCCAAAGAAATGAGAACAGGTATTATGTAGTAACCAAACAATATTATATTCTGTTTAACAAAAACCAGCTCTATCCTTCAAATGAAGAAGAGTACATACCTTTGTTTCAAAATATAGAAACATACGACGAAAATAATGTCTATACATAAGACTAACTTTTGCAGTTTGTTATATTCACAATTCTACATCTTCAGGAGTCTGAAGGGATTGGATTTCCTACTCAAGGGTCTCTCTCCTTTTTCACTTTAACGTCCCCAGCTAAAATGGTTGCGATCTCGCCCTGCATGAACGCCCAAGGCACATTGGAACCGACTAGGGGGCATTTCTCTCCGCTGGGGCAGTAGACCTCGCCAGTCGCCCCTTGGGCCTTGATGCTCTCTCTGGAACAAGGGAAGCAGAACTTGTGGCTGGGCACAGAGGGGCACTGAACAAAGTGGGTGTCCTCCAAGCGTTCGTGGCAAATGGTGCAGCACAGGGGCCCGCTGTTGGCCATGGGGGAGTCCGGAATGTTTTGGGGGTGCACTTGG
>NW_010293850.1:0-795 GCF_000700745.2 Antrostomus carolinensis
CAGTGCAGAGCAATCCCTGGGCACAATTCCCGGAGCAGTTGCTCATGTGTAGACGTGCGCAGGGCGCACGGTGCCTTTCGGCAGAAAGTGAAGTGCCCAGTTCATCTGAGTTACTGTTCTTCAGCCAGGTTGTTCCTGGATAGTCTTCTCCTGGCACCAGAGCTCTCTTGGCTCCGCTGTGGCATGCTTAGGTTGGCGTGTCTCACAGCTGAAGGACTGTGAAGTGCTTTATTTGGGAATGAGTTGCCTGTTTCCTGACACTGGTTTGTTATTATAATCTGCTTTAAACACCAATAAAATTGTTCATCGCATCAGCTACATCTTCACGTGTCTTCTTTCCTTGCAGCCTCCCCATATTTTTTCAGCAGTGGTTAATGATTAGGTCGAGGTTTTAGAAATCCCTACAACAAAACCACTCGTTGGTCGAGAATGTCCGTTGGTCTTTCTGAAACCCAAAGGTTGCAGAAATCTCTGTGTAATTTGGTTCCTTATAAATTTTAGCTTTTTACATATTTACCTTTGAAGAAAAGATCTTGACTTTCTTCCTTCACACTTCCCATGGCCAAACATTGCTACGGCTCTTTGTGCACCCTCAGTGTTCCCAGGGGAAAAAGAATCCCTTCTGGAGAACAGTTCTGTAGCTTCAGTGACCAAGAGGTCTGGGAGAAATTGACCCCTGGGGGAAACTCTTCTCGCTGGCTAGAGAGGATGACGTTAGATGAGGTCTATAGTTTCAGGAAGTGAGAGGTATCCTTGGGGTGCTGCTTGAGTGTGACACCCAGTTCTGATCATCCA
>NW_010293851.1:0-2117 GCF_000700745.2 Antrostomus carolinensis
CTTTTCCAATCGAGGCCATTCTGTGATTCTGGCATCAAGAGCAGGGTTTGGTTTGAGCTGTCTGAGGGGTCTCTAGGACAAAAACCTACTTCATCTTCTCCCCAGTCGCCTTCCCTGTGTGCAGAAGATCTTGCACATCTTACCAGGGACAGCTGCTCTGTGGAGACTGAGATACGCGGTAGCTTGGAAGATCCTCCCCAGGAGAGGTGGAGCGAAAGCAGCAGGTGGTGTGGATTTGGGGCTGTGTGTTGAGGCAGTTGTTATCCACAGCAGTGTATGCACTGTGGTTTCCTTGTCTGAAACTGATCAAGGTGAGAATAAAAACCTGGTGGGAAATATGTCAAATGCTCTCAAAGAGATTTGTGAGGGAATGGGTGTCAGTGTTAAATAAATACCTGGCACGGCAGAGTGTGTCACAGGTGTGAGGAGTTACTGGTTCTCCTGTGAGAGGAGTGTCCTTGCTGTGCTTGTGTGGGGGAGGCACATCTCACCTAGAGGCAGGCCTTCAGGAACAGGATTCCAGTGGCTGCCCATTTCATTTTCCTCTCTTAATAGTAAGATTTAGCAAAGCTCAGAAAACCAGCAACAGTCATCACCCTTCCCACAACTGGGTGGGAATGGGAACAGCAATTTTGCTTTTACCATCCATCTGGGCCCTCTGTCATAGGGTTTCTGGAACAGAAGTAGTGAAGTAAAACAAATGGTGTCCCTCAGGGGTCTGTACTGGGACCAGTACTAATTAATATCTTCATCAATGACATAATAGGATCAGGTGCACCCTCAGCAAGTTTGCAGATGACACCAAGCTGAGTGGTGCAGTTGACAGGCCTGAGGGGTGGGATGCCATCCAGAGGGACCTGGACACGCTGGAGAAATGGGCCCATGTGAACCTCATGAGGTTCAACAAGGCCAAGTGCGAGGTCCTGAACCTGGATTGGGGCAATCCCTAGTATAAGTGCAAGCTGGGGGATGAAGAGATGAGAGCAGTCCTTCCAAGTGGGACTTGGGGGTACTGGTGGATGAAAAGCTGGGCATGAGCCGGCAATGTGCACTCACAACCCAGAAGGCCAACTGTATCCTGGGCTGCATCAAAAGAAATGTGACCAGCAGGTCAAGGGAGTTGATTCTCCCTCTCTACCCTACTCTCCTGAGATCCCACCTGCAGTTCTGTGTCCAGCTCTGGAGTCCTCAGCACAAGAGAAAGACATGGACCTGTTGGAGCAGGTCCAGAGGAGGCCACCAGGATGATCCGAGGGCTGGAGCACCTCTCCTATGAGGACAGACTGAGAGAGTTGGGGCTGTTCAGCCTGGAGAAGAGAAGGCTCCGGGGAGATCTTATAGCGGCCTTCCAGTACCTGAGGGGGTTTGTAAGAAAGATGGGGACAGACTTTTAGCAGGGCCTGTAGCAATAGGACAAGGGGTGATGGTTTTGAACTAAAAGAGGGGAGATTTAGACTAAATATAAGGAATCAATTCTTTACATTGAGGATGGTGAGACACTGGCACAGGTTGCCTAGAGAGGTGGTCGGAGCCCCATCCCTGGAAACATTCAAGGCCAGGTTGGATGGGGCTCTGAGCAACCTGATCTGGTTGAAGATGTCCCTGCTCACTGCAGAGGGGCTGGATTAGATGAACTTTAAAGGTCCCTTCCAACCCAAACCATTCTGTGATTCTTTATTAGAGTCCAGCACTAAGTTTATCTCAGTGGGGAGCGACTGGGTGGACACAGCCATTTCTTAGGCCATCTGGTTCTGCATCCTGGCCTCTTTGATGTGCTTAGCAGGTTGTGTAGGTCTCAGCAGGTTCAGCTGAGAAAGGCTTAAATTGTCCATGTGTGACAGGAGTCTGTGGGAAGAGAGGAGACTCGGGGGGGCTGAGCTGCTGATCAGGAAATGCCCATCAGCAGGTGACAGTAGCGTAGCAAGAGCTGGAAAGGAAACAACCCACAAAATAATGGAGGAGGGGAAAAATGGCAGAAGGGAAGATGAAATGGACTCTAGAGACAGCACAGAAAAGGTAAATTATAGCCGGGGGTGGAGGGGAGGAATGGAAAAAAAATTGGGAAATTAAAGTGTGAAGAAAGAATGCAAGAATCACAGAATGTCAGGGATTGGAAG
>NW_010293852.1:0-744 GCF_000700745.2 Antrostomus carolinensis
GCCAACCTTGGATGAGTCTGAAGGAGGAATTCAAGATGGGCAGAGACCAAAACGGAAGATAAGAACCACTTTCTCACAAGCAGTAAATGTGGTTTAATGTTGACGGATCGAGATGGATCCTTGTCTCCCCCGAGGCTACTGTGACTGCGGTTCTGAGAACGTGCAGGAAAGTGAGTCCGGGTCACCACTTGTTACGAAATAGGAAAGTGTGAAGGGGTGGTGACTGCAACACGGTTTTTGCAAGTTTCCAGCCTCATTTATGTTCATGGTTTGGACTCTTGTGAAGTGCTAATTGGATCCCCGGAAACCAGTAACCCCATGTTTAGAGGGGACTTGAACTCAGCAGGAGAGGGAGGAGAGAAGGAGCTGTTTCCATGATCACCTCTTGTCTCCCTCGCGCTTTTTGAACAGCCCGGGGTCAACGGGCATCTCAGCCATGACTCACTTTCAGTTCACAGCAGAACTGGGGAGAGAGGTGCTGGGACTGCCTGGGAGCACCCGGCTGGGAGGGGGCGTTGTAAAGCCCCCATAACCGCAGTTTTCTGCCCAATGCTGTTCATTCAAGCCACAGAACTAGAAGGGAAATTAACGGCAGAGGTTGCCAGCTCCGTGGACTCCAGCAGATTGGAAAAGTAGCTTGAGCTCAGCTCTGCCACCACCCTGGTGAGCGGCACTTGGCAGCGCGGAGCACCAGCTCCTAAAGGGCGGAGTAAGGGACGCCGTCACGGATGTGACAGCCCTTTG
>NW_010293853.1:0-17042 GCF_000700745.2 Antrostomus carolinensis
TGACAGCACCCGATCGGGACCGGAGGCAAACCAACAGGAGGCACAGATTTAAATTCTGTCACCTTCCGTTGCCTCGGCGCCTCGCTGACAGCGTCTGCCGCTTTCACTGCTCAGTGTCTGCAAACTCCTCCGTGCTGTCTGCTGAAATCCTGTAGGTGACTGTGTATCGTCAAACAGCATCATCTAGGGGCAGTGGGTGTGAGCTGGAACACAGGAGGTTCCCTTAAACTTGAGAAGAAACTTCTTTACAGTGAGGGTGACAGAGCCCTGGAACAGGCTGCCCAGGGAGGTTGTGGAGTCTCCTTCTCTGGAGACATTCAAGACCCGCCTGGACGCCTTCCTGTGTAATTTCGTTTAGGTTCCTGCTCTGGCAGAGGGGTTGGACTAGATGGTCTTTTGAGGTCCCTTCCAATCCCTGACATTCTGTGATTCTGTGTGATTCTGTGAGACATGTGTGTTCATGCATCAGGATATGTCTCATCTCCCAAACCTTTCCAAACTGTAGTTAATAAAAATTTCTGACGTCCTATGTGGCCTTTGGATACGGCCTCTGACAGAATTCACTCCGTTCTCCCACCATCTTACGAGTTATTGCATACACCGGGGAAGGAGGAGAGCTTTGGACAGGGCCATAAAAATGTTGCCGTGCATGGCGTGGTTTCAGTGATAAAATGTCCCCAGACTGGCAGCTGAAAGATTTTTTGGAGAATTCAGTGTAGTGTATAACACTCCACACTCCCTTCAACTTGAACGACTGATGCACTGACAAAAACAGGGGAAACCATTTTGAACTTTAATTTCCAAAAACGTTGACTACCAGGAGGAAATAAAAACCAACGTGATGGAGAAGCGACTTTCACATTTTTCCATTTGTTGTGTTAACGAGCAGCACTCAACAGCAGTAAAACAATTTGCACAGGACCATAAAAGAAACAGTTGCTCAACTCTGATGAAGTGTCACTTTTTTTTTCTTTTCTTTTTTTTTTTTTGGTGACCTTGGCTCTGTTTCACGCTACCAAGGTCAGTCCTCCTGGGCGTTATTCAGGTACAGAGGGGTGCCCAGGGTGTGTTTGAACAGCGCATCGGGGAGGACAGCGAGCGAGCCCCAACAACCCGCCGTGCCTGCAGCCTTTCTGCCTGCTGTGTCGGTGGGAACTCCAACGCTCCGATTTTCACGGGGTGGCTGCTCCTGTGCAGATGCTGTGGGTGGGTTTTTTAAAATCTGTGATATGGTCAGCAAACCCTAGAATGTCTGCAGACAATTTTTAAGGAGTTTGTGAAAGTAAAGCAGAAAAGCAAACTTATTGTTAATAGATTTATATTCATTATAAGATGGCCTGACCCCTCACTGAAAAAAAAATCTAGGGAATAGCACATTTCAGACTTTGAAAAAAAATCACCAAAAGCTATTACGAACCCACTGTCTTGTTTGACTCAAATCTGAGTTGATGGTCAAATTACCCCTGATTCTAAGGAGATTATCAGTTTCCTTATTTTCACATCCATTAAATGATGCCCTATACAAAGGTCTCATGGTGCAACTTTCTCCACCTTCCAGGAACTGATTACAGTAAATCCAAGCTCCGTAGTCAAAAATGCAAAAGTAAATTGGAACATTGTCCGGATGTTTAGGTGAGACAGAAATAGCTTTATTTTTAGTAGCTAGAATAGTGCTCTGTTTTGGTTTCAGCATGGGATTTGTTATGAGAAAAATGTTGATAACATGCCAGTGTTTTCATTTGTCGCTGGAATTGACCAACTTTGTATTTTGTTAGTCTACAAGCACAAGGTCTAGAGGGGAGCCATGAATATTTAAATTAATAAGCTAGATTGGCATTTGGATATGCCAATAGGATATTCCATATCATGTAACATCATGTTCAGTATATTAATGAGGGTCTGTTCCTCTCTTGCTCTCTCTGGCTTTCACTCGGGCTCTCACTCTTCTGGGATTGTGATTTCGGGATCATTGCTCCTCCAGTATCGTTATCTGAGAATGGGCTGGGCTTGGTTGGCAGATGGTGAGCAATTGCACTGTGTCACTCATTTGCATATTTTATTACTATTATTATCATTATTATTATAATATAATTATTATTTTAAGGTTTATTTTATGTCAATTATTAAATTGTTCTTATCTCAACCTACGAGTCTCCTTACTCTTGCCCCCCCAGTTCTCTCCCCTGTCCCCTGGGGAGGGGGCAGTGAGCCAACAGCTGTGTTTGGCTGCTAGCCAAGTGAAACCACCACAAACATCTGTGCGATATAATCATTGTTCCTGATCTCAGATAGGTGTGTGTGCATAGATATATTGACATTCAAGGTCAAGACCCCAAGGTTTACAACATTCAGAGAGGAGAAAAAGCCCTTGAGATAAGGTGCCTGTGGGGCAGGCATTGCTTCTGCAGACAAGCCCTGCAAGGGCAATGTTCACCTGTTTCTAACCACACCAGTCTTGGTGTGCATCTCGTTTCCTACGCTCCTCTCCACCCTGCTTTGTTTGTACAGAGCTAACAGTAGCCATCAGCCTAATATACAACACTCTGTAAAGAGAAGACATCTGGGTGTGCACAGACCTTAAGTTGCAAGCGGTTATGTGAGCTGTAAATCATACCTCTCGCCACCCCGCCACATGAAGGATCAGGCTGTGTGGTCAGAGAAGATGTGGCTGGGACATGAAGTCAGAGCAGCTGTCATTTGCACTCCTGGACATCCCCATACCCCTCCTAGTAGTTCCTGCACCCCGATCATCAGCCCACATCTTGTGCCCGAGTCAGATAGTAGGGTGGAGGGCTTCTGAACTGGTGGTCAGCTACATATGAAACACACCAACCTGGCTATGCTTTCTTTCATCTGGATTTATGTGGGGCACTCTTGTTGGGAATCACACAAAGCACAGGTGATGTATGCCCAAAAGAAACACAGGGAGTTTTGCGGTATCAGTATATAAATTAAAAAAAAAAAAAAAAAAAAAAAAGGAAGATTGCCAAAAGCTGGTATAAATAACTTTAATTAAAATCTTCAAATATAAAAGTCACAAGCATTGGAATAAACAAAACTGTTAGAAAAGTTCTAAAAAGAAGCTACCAGGCAAACAATAACTTTGTTGTCTGAGTTGTGACTTATTATAATAAAAATATATTAACTTTATGTTGACTGTACGCAAGAGTTTTCACTCCATTTTATACTCTCTTTACTTCTTCTATTGAACTTGGACAATGTTAGCCCCCCTTACTCTAATTTCTGATCTATATTGCCCCCTGATACATAACCCTTCACAGAATGCATCTGCTTTGTGGATGCAAACACTCCTTTGACACCCTGAACTTAAATATAACCTTTTTATTGTGCAATTTTCAGAAGTTTTAAAAGTCTTCTCATTAAAAAAAGGTTCCCTCCCCCTCTGCCCTGCATTGAAACCCCATGTAGCTGGTAGCATCCTTTTAAAGCTTAAAAAGGGAAATACAGTGGGGTGTGGTGCTGGTGTCTTCCCCTGCTGTGCTCAAAATACTGTAAGGCGTTGTCAGTGGCGTGGGTTATGTGTCTTCAGGAGAAGGAGATGCAAATAAACACGTACAGGAGACACAGGTATTCATTCTCCGAGGCGTGTTGCTGCCCTGCAGCCCACGTGCCGGAGGAAAGCAGCCAGCGGCACACCGAGCCGCAGCAGGGTGCGCACGGGGAAGGCACGGCCGGGGAGAAAAGTCATCGCCAACAGATTTCTGGCCAAAATGGCTGTTTCCCCAGCAGGAGGGATATCAGCCTGGCCCGGCAGGTTTGTCCCCAGGATGTTCTAAGGCCACTGACATCTCTCTGATGGTCAAGGGGTGGGTCATCTGCTCAGTCTCTTTACTCTCCCGTTTCCTCAAGGACAGAAGAGACCCGAGTGAGTTTGGGAGCGTAAAGCAGAGCTTCAGCTGCAGACGGGTTCTGGGGAGTCCTTTCCAGCTGAACCACCTGCAGGGCAGTGAAGGCTGAAGAGTCCAAGACATTGTTGTGCAGTCCACTGACCACGGAGGTTTTGCTGGGGTGCTGGTGGTCTCCTCTCCTTTCATCTCAGGGATGAAGTGTGTGAAGGCAGAGGTGGACCACCCTACAGCAACCACCTGCATTTCTGTGTCAAGAGCTCACCTTTGGAAAGCACGTGGCCACAGCTCCATCTTGTGACTGAACTCTCCTAGCTTAGGAAAAACATGCGGTGCTGCCCTGAATCCCATGGAGGACCTGGTTTCTCAGCAAGGCGTTTTCCCCTGCAGGCACCTCGAATCTCTGTTTGCTTTTTGAGTCCCCACTTCCCACCCTGAGATGCCCTCAGCAACCACAACCCCTCCTCAGGCTGCCCCACATGGTGCCGGCAAAATCACAGCTGTACAGCTAAAATAAAACCCCTGCCCATCCTTTCTGAAGGCAAGCTTTTGAAGGAACTGCTTTTAGAGCTGTGTTTGCAGAAATGCCAGGGAGAGGGGAAGTTGCAGTTCCCAGCTGGCAGAGTCCCAAGTGCAGCGTGAGAAGCTGGTGCAGCTCCGCACGTGGTGTGGAGAAGGGCAGCAACCCAGGCTGGACAGAGAGCAAAACCAGTCCCTGCCTGGGGTTGCTCTACCTGGATAATTCTCCCGGGAGCTTAACAAGCATCTTTCACATCAAATTACTCAGCAGGACCTCATGTCTTCCCCAGGCCACAGACTGTACCAGTGCCACCACATTTGCATCCCTTTCTAGAATTAAATCTCATGGTAGAAACATGAATTTCGAGGATTAAGCTTCCCTGCCAGCCAAGTGCTTTACATTTCTCTTGTGTGTGTGTATTAACCATTTAAATGCAAGCAATAGCTTTGGCGTTTTTGATAACAAAAAAGCCGTAAGAGAAAGCTGGAAGGCCGAGGACGCTGCCAGGTCCAAGGGGTTTTTCGATAAGCTCTGGCAGTGTTTTGTCATCCACCATCCGTAGCACACGGCCATTCAGCTCAATAGACCTGGAGAAGGACAGAGAGACTGTTTGGGCAGCTGTACTCTGTTTGCCGTCAAGCACAAGCAGCTCTGGACCCAAGTGCAAACATAAACTCAGCCCAAAGCCAAACTAAACTTCCCTTGAAGGTTTATGTGTGCTACACCCCCTCTGCGAGGATTCCTTTAGAGTTGTAGCACAAGCAAGTTGAAAGGTACACGTTTCTTACTTTCCTAGCGAGTTTAACAGCAGAACAGGCTTTGAAAAGTACAAATTATAATTGTTTTTTCTCCTGCAAGTATTAAGATATCTTCAATGCCCACAGAGCAGATCCTTCCTGTGCCGATACATTAGCAGTAACAACAAAAGAAACCATAGGCATTGCTGTAAATCAGGAGTCAGCACTTGGGAAAGCAATATACCTGTGCTTGTGGAAAAGAAAAAGGACTTCAGCAGCTGGTCCAGAGCCCTGAAGCCTGCTATGAAAAAGCTTCCTGATTAACATCAAACAAGTGTCCTTGTACCTTCACAAGCTTTCAGCACCCTGATTTAAGGAGACCTGATTTAACAGAAGTCAGACCTTACTGAAAAAACACCCCAGATGACAGAATGGTAACATCTTTTCCCCCCCCCCACCTTACAAATTGAACAAGGTGAGGCTTTAGGAGCCATCTAACTCTACTCACAATCATTTCTACAGAGACAGGAAGGATCACATGCTTACCTGGAAAGTATATTCTCTTTGCCATGAGGCAATAAGAGGTACTGATCCACGTGCTTGCTTGATAAGTAGCTCGGTAGCTGCAAATGTTGCGTAACATTGTAGAGGTTTAAGGCAAACAGTGTCACGTCCCCTTCTCTGTACTTTGGTCTGCAAGGCAAGAGAAGATGGTTGTGGGGATCAGGTGAGAAAGAGGTCCTTGCGCTGTCCCAAATTGATTTCTTGGCCTGGGGGTGGCCATGGGCTCAGTTTCTGGGATATTTTGCCCTTTCTGGAAGCTTACTGGAGGGTGTTTGTGCAGTGGAGGTATACACGGAGCTTCCTCTCGTCGGCTCCTACCAGGCTGACCTGCAGCACCTTGGTACCCACCAGCTTCTTGTAGAGCAGTGAGAGCCAGTAATCCTGGGAGGCACAGAAACACACGTAAGCACTTGTGTACATGGCAGGTATTCCACACGGTGCTTAGCTTAATGTTCATTTTCCTACTAATTTCAGGGGTTTTTTTCCCCCCATCATTTTTTTGCTTTACCAAGTTTATCACCATATCTATTTAAATTCCCACAAACAGCACAGCTAAAGAGAAAACCCCACCTCTATGCTGCAGAGCAGCTGTGTTTACAAAGTACCTTAGAGTCATTTTCTCCTTCATATGCAAGTCTCACAGCTCTTTCTGTGGGGGGAAAGACTGTTTGCATTTTGGAAAGGCCATTCTGCAGGGTACAGAGCACATCAGGGCTGAACCCGTGGGGGATGAGCTGCCCTTCCTGCAGGAAAGCCTGTGCCCAGTTCACAGATACAGCACTGGGAAGAAGCCCCCAACAACTTTCATTAACATTGTGCTTTTGAACAGGGCTCAGGATTAATTTCTGAATGCCAGTCAAGAGTAAATCCTCTGAAACCCCAGGATGATGCCCAAGAGGAGGGCGATGCCCAGTGCAGACTCATTTTTTCCAGGTCTGCTTTTCCTTGCATCTTGACTGCTGCTTTTCCTCTATGAAGCATGTGACCACACTGAAGAGAGCACGTGTGGTCTGCACTGGTGGGTTTTGGGAGTAGGAGACAACAAGCAGGCTGCATTTTGCAGTATTGCTTCTTCAAGCGCAGCCCTAGGGGAGGATGTGCCCCAGCTGGAGGGTTTCAGAGAACTTCTCCTACAGCTCATCTATCTGTCTGTCTTTGAGGTTTTCCTAGAAAGAAAATTCATGTTTCTCTCCTGACTCACCATGAACCCAGAGAAGACACTTTTCCTATCAGACTGCATGCTTAGCCCTTCTGCAAGGAAGTGCAGCCTTCTGACACTGCTGTGCCTCTTCATTTCCATGCTAACTAAAACTGATGGACCTGGGTCTGGATTTTCCTGCCTCTAAAGCATTATTAGCTTGATTAGCATCTGTACCACCTGTAGGTGAGGAACAAGGCACATCCTTTTAGTTCAAATAAAATCTATTTTAAATGAGGGAATAAAAAGCCCAAAGAAACAAGCCTGACAATGCAGCCCCTAGCACAGGGACCAGCTCAACAGGCAGGACACAAAAACCCCCATGTGCTGGGTTTCCTCTCAGATGGTCTCTATAAGACTCTGAAAAATCACAACTTGGAAGCAGAAGAATGAGAGGAAAGCTAAAGACACTATCCTCTCACCCTAAGGTAAGTGCTACTAGCAGAAAGAAACATGCTGTACATGCAAAAACAACATATAGTTCAAATAATGATATTTCATGATAGTGGAATGTTATTTCCTAACAAATCCAACTATACTAAATGCATGTTTTCATTTAATTATCCTTTAGCCACTACTGAAGGCTGATTATGCTCATGACCCAAGAAACGCTTGAGTCTTGACTTCATGTTGGATTGGTTTTCACTTGGGATATAATTTACTATAATACTTAGTATCACTTCTGTTTTAAAGCTGCTGATCATTCAGCTGAGGAGTACTCCAACCAAAACAGTCCATCCAGAAACACCTTGTAAACTCCAGAAACATCTGCAAACAAATCAGAGCATCGCGTCCCAGAAATCAGTCTGTGCTGTTCTGAAGACCAGCTGCATCCCTGCAGTTGCAGTAAATATCTTGATCTATATATGTAATATAGGAACACATAATGAAACATGAGCTAACTTTAGGTGCAAGGATAATTGTGATTATCCTACAAAATCTATCACTATCTTGCGTAGTTAAAATAGGTGACTTGTGTCTCCACATCCAGTGTTGCCTGTGCAGAAATACATGCAGCGTTCAGATGGTGTTAGTGGGGTTGCGTACATACTGGCAAAGGTTCAAAGTTGGCATCCACCAGGTGATAGGTCCCTGCCCCGAAGAAAACCTGTCTCATCACCACGTCAATCCCCTGCCTGGCTGAAAGCCCGAGTTTGTCCAACCACCTGCCAACAAAAGGAGGCAAACAACATGCAGATGAAATTGCTGACCTCAACTGTACACTGTTGTCCCTCTCCAACCAGCTGGGGAAGTAGGAAAGCCAGAATTAGGGCATGATGGTGACTTCCTTAAAATCACACAACTAATTTCAATTTAAGTCTGGCATTGATTACTTTAAAAAAAAAAAAAATGAGACCACCTCTGGAGGTCCAAGTTGGTGGGTGTCCTGCCATTACCTGGCTTTGACTTGCTGGCCCACCAGGCCCTGACAAAAATAACACCATGCCTTATAAGATGGAAAAAAAAAATATACTGCAACCATGTTTTTGGTTAATTGTCAAAGTGTGAGCCACACATTTTCATGCAATTTTACCTCCTTCAAACCGATCAAAGTACTAAGAAAAGTCTGAATTTTTTATTTTGACAAAAAGCTACAACTGGAGCCCTTGGAGAAAATTATTTTCATGACTACATTTCCCATTAGTTAGTTATTTCACGGTGGCTGAAGGATGACATTGAAAATGTACACCCATCTCTTGAACAATTTTCTGTCCTCACATAAGGACAAAGTTAGCATTGCGGATTTGAGGGCAGAAATACAACTTTCTCACACTTCTCACCCCCCATTTCCCATAGGAATCTGCTATTTCCTTAGCTTACATCGAACCTCAGGCATGGGGGAAGCACACAGGGAATGGTGGGAGGGTTATGATCCTCAGCTCAGCCATTGCCTGTGCTCCTCGGGAAGCCTGAGGGTGATATTCCTCCTGAGGGCCATATAAGCAACCCCCTTCAGCTGGTAAAATGTGTAATTTCCCCACACCCATGACATGGTACTCACATAAAACCAGCAACGTAAGTGTTGGACAGCCTGGGCGCTCCCCCTCCATAGGCAGAGCTTGTCTCTCCTAGCCAGACCTTCTTGTTGGGCACAGTCCCACCAACAATCTGGCCAGTGTGGTGTAGGGGAGAAGAGAAAGACAACAGTTAAGTTTTTTGGCTACTAAAATAATGGTCAATCAAAATGTTGTGCTTTAGCCAAATGCCTACATACAACGTTTGCATCTGAGGGATAATGCCAACTGAGGTGGGATGTCACAGAAATTTTTATCAAAAGGACAAGAAACAGATCTATTTCCCCCTCCCTCCAAAAAATCCCATCTATGCACACAGAAGGATGCAAAAGTCACTAAAGGCCAGGTCCTGTAAGTCTTCTTGTGCTGAGTAGTGGTATATTCTAGGTTATAGTGTTCTCAGGATCACAAAATACAAAGAAATCAGGGTGAAGGGGGGAAAATCACCATAAATTACTTCCCTGAGTAATGACTACATCAATAAATGAGAATGTTGTAGGTGTGTGATATATCTGGCACTACCCATGGCAAACTATTGGAGCTCATCTGTTACTAGTATTGATATTTTTGGTTGGTTGGTTGGTTTTTTTTAATCTGCAATAACAGCAGCACCCAAGCTTTGAGGATCCCTGCTTATTGCTAGTGAGAAGTTGTACTTTGTTCCTGATTCTCTGCTAACCCCCTGGAAACTGAACATGGGAACGACTGAACAGGACAAGGCACCTCCAGGACTTCGCGCACAGCTGTGGAAAACGTATTCAGCACTTCAGGGCTCAAGAAATCCTCCCTCGTTGCATTTCGTCCATTCACATAGTAACTGGAAATGGAAAGAAAAACAAACCCACAGTCAAAATTAAGGAAAAATACCACCACTGGTACAAAACACCACTGAAAGTACTCAGTTGCTTGATATGTTTATCCACAGCATTGTTCTTCTGTTTGGTTCTTTTTCTTTTTTTGTTTTCCAAATGTGTAGGTATGCTGTTTATATTTAAGGGACTATCAAGTATAATTACCTTAATGGAGGCAGGATCTCACAGAAATTTTGATCAAAATTAGTAGTAGTAGAGGTTTTTTGCATCTACTCATTTAGAACGAGGAAAACATCACTGAATAAGAGCCACCTTCTGTAAATCTTCTCTTGCTGAGGAGTCTGACACTCCTATGGGATTACTTGCTTTACTGTATCAAGTTATATATTTAAAATATCAGATCCCAACTTCTGATTTGAGTATTTCTGTTGGAGTATTTTGGTCATCTGGAGGGGAACCGAGATGGAGGCATCCCTATGGGATGAAGGCTGCCCTCCACCATGAGCAGAAAAGCCTTTAAGTCTGGTTTGTCCGAATAAAGAACGGGAAATGGAGATCACTGTGGTTTTTGCATTTCATCACACTGTCACTCAGTCCTACCAGAAGTAGCTGAAGTCTTCCAGCCACAAGAGGAAGCTAAAACCTGATAATCCTAAATTGCTAAAGAAAATAATGCCCAGGGAGGGAAGAGGACATGTTTTATGCCCCACTAGCAGCTCAAAATACATAGATAAGTCTTATATGTACACATATATATAAGCAGGTGCATCTTTTCTCACTGTTACCCGACTGCTGCATATCACCATGCTGCATTCAACTCCAGAAAGAAAACCACCTTCACATGGAAATCACTTTCAAAAATGTGGAGTTGTGGCAGGTGCCCTGGGGACAATTTACCCCACTGCTCATCTGAGCACTTTAAAACTGCAGCTCTAAGCCATGGCACAAGAGCAAAGGGCTGGAACTGTGTCGGTGCTTTCCACTGCAGGTGGGATCCGAGGGTGAGTTACCCAGACACAGCCAGAACTGACTCGGAGAGCAAACATAAAGGAGCAGGAGATGCTGCTACCACTTCTCTATGGGTAAGGGTCAGTCAGACTGTCCTGGTTTTTAGCTGGAACAGGGCTGGGTTTCTTTTCAGTAGTTAGAACAGTGCTGCTTTTTGCTTTAAGCCTGAGACTTGTTATGAGAGCAACACTGATAACAAGATCTAAGGGGGTGAGGAATATTTAAATTTATAAGCTAAATTGGCATTTGGATATGCCAGTGGGATATTCCATATCATATCATGTCATGTCCAGCATATTAGTGAGGGTCTCTTCCTCTTTGGTTCTCTCTGACTTTCTCTTGGCCTCTCGCTCTCCCAGGATTGCGGTTTTGGTTCGGGATTGTTGCTTCTCTGGGATCGTTATCTGGGAATGGGCCGGGCTTGGTCGGTGGGTGGTGAGCAGTTGCATGGTGTATCACTCATTTGCATATTTTGTTACTGTCATCATTATCACTGCTATTTTAATATTAGTATTATTTTAAGTTTTATTTCTATTATTAAACCATTCTTATCTCAACCTACGAGTCTCCTTACCCTTGCCCCACAATCCTCTCCCCTGTCCCCTTGGGGTGGGGGGGAAGTGGGTGAACGGCTGTGTTGGCTGCTAGCCAAGGGCTAGCCCAGTGACACTATCATACAGACCTGCAAGGCTTTTTGCTTATATCAAACAGACATAAATAGAGAAAAAAAGTAGCATGTAACATATCAGCTAGCAACGCTTCTGCTGCATTTTTTATAAGGAGTTGCATGCATTTGCCAGCAGGGTCATCAGTGACTCCCTGAATTTGCTTTTAGGAAGCAAAGCTTTCACTCAAGCAGATTCAGCCTTCCTAATGCCAAGGAGAGCACCAATGCCAGGGGCACTGACTCAATTTCAAAGCCCAGCTACCCACAGGTTGTTTAAAACCTTGTGTTAAAAATCCTTTGCTCTTGCAGAAGTTCAGCAGAGGCATCTCTGCTAAGTAAGCCTGAGCTACCTTCTTTTCCTTTTATACAACACCCCGTCCTTCCCATGGGAAAGCACACTTTATTGCAAGGGTTGGTAGCTTGGAGCTTTGAGACAACCAGGACTGCTGCCCAGATCTCACTAGCTTTTGGTACATGTTAAAACATGGCATATGTTAAAAAGCTCGACCACTGCAGAAACTCCTCGTGCGAGGAAGAGCCATGATCTATCCCCCCGTGCTCTTCTGAGAAATAAAGCTACTATGCCATCTTTTTCTCCACATGCCACTTCTGTTTTTCTCTGTGTACATATTTAGCAAGCAAAATGACCATCTTGCACATGTTGCATTCCCCACTTCTGTGCCTACATTACAAACCCCTGCCACTGCTTTTTGGTCTCTGCACCAAGTAGCCTCTTTGGAGACCTTCTGCACTTCTGCAATGTGCTCCCTCAATTCAACTCTTATTCTGAGCAAAGGAGTTTGCAGAGAGGCACCTGAGGAACTGCTGAAAGGGGCATTTCACTCTCTTCTTCCTGTTGAGATGTTCAAATTGCCGTTTTGTAAAGAAAACAGGCAATAAGCAGTGGTGATGGTATTTCAGCAATACTTACTGGTGCCACGTGACAGAGTCGATCACCTTCCCTCCCGATTTCAGGAAGCTGCAACCAGAGGGGATGCGGTGGAGAGCAGGGGGTTAGTGACAGGTCGTGGTCCCCCACAAGCGAGCTGCCACGCACAGCCCTCCCCTTTCCCCCCAGCTGGCAGTAGTGGTGGTGAACTGCTTTGGTGCCATGCTTGCCATGGCTTTTAAATGGGCTTTGGGCAACCCAGCTGCCTCAGCAGATTGCTGGGAGGATGAATTAATGCTTGAGTGACACACGGAGATTTCTCAGGTGAAAAGCCCTTGTTATCCCAGCATTAGAGCCAGCACTCAATTGAAAGGTGAGCGGATCACTGGAGTACTGCTAGTGTCTTAGTTTCAACTGGCTGAGTAGTTAAGCCAGGAGCTCATGCATGCAGGTAAGATTTCAGTCATTCCTGGTCAAGTAAAAAGAATTCCATGTTTTAAATTTAAGGAAAAATGCAGGAAATTATTTCTCAAATAGACTGGATGTATCCATTTGTACATCCTTCCTATTGATTTGAAAATCCTTTGAAAAGCCCTGCTTAGATGCCACCCCATGCCCCCTGCATGAGCCATTGCTATCCACATCTGCCCACCCCGGGGGGTGCTGCTGGAGCCCCACACCCCTACCTTCTCAGCAGTCTCTGCGTGTGCTTTCGGGGCTGCCCGACATCGGGACCGTAGAGCTTTGCGTGCCGGTAGAGGGTATAGTTACTCAGAAGTTGGCGTAAGTGAATAAAATCTTGCCCCAGCTGAAAGCCGTCGATGTAGATGCCAGATTTCTTCCTGAAGCTATTGGGCTCTGGGGAAGAAACACGCACGTCAGCACCCCACTTTAGTTTTGGGGCACAAAATAGGGCATCTCATGGGGAGTACTAACCCCCTATGGCTTCATGTGATCTGGTATGGCAAAGGTAAGATATTTGAAGGTGATGAACATGAAACAGAAAGCCCAGGTGATATACGGCGTGCTGCTCTCCAGAACTCTACCCCAGCCAGCTCCCATAAGTGACACCATGCACCTCACAGGGCATTGTTCACCTCATCAAAGAGTCTTGGTAGGAGGAGCAAAATCATATCAATTTGCTCATTTGTTGGGCCTTCTGTCAAGTCCCTCCTCGCAAATTAAGAGACCTTAACGTTTCCCAATAAAACATCACCTTGCCTTTATGGGCAAAGTCATCCAAAGCATCCAAAATTACTAGCCCGTACCCTGCAGTGGTACCTTTCCAGGTGACTGCTAGCCTGGCCCACAAGCAGACTTTGCACTTACCATTCCCGAGCTCCCAGGAGATGTTGTACCACCGTGAGGCACAGTAGTCCAGCAGTGCCTGGGCATTCGAGCTGTCCCACTGCAAGCCAGCTTTCCGCAGCAAGGCGTTGAGCCCAAAGATTAGGTGAAAACCTGAGCAGTTGGCAAAGCTGTAGAGAATATCGAGCGTATTTCCTGCATGGAGGAGAAAGGGGGAACGTTTATCTCAAGGCTACGGCATGCTAGTTGAGCTCTGGCCAAGCGACAGTCTTTACCGCCTGTATTTATTTAGTCTGGTGCTGCAGATGTGCCAAGTTCTCCCAGCTGGACAAAAGAGCACAGACCTTACCACACACCATCCTGCACGGTGGTGAGATCCTCCCAACTCCTGCAGCAGCTGAATACTATTAGATATGAGGTGGCAGACAGTAGAAAAAGATTTCTTAGAAATATTTCACCCACTTAGAAAAACATTCATTTTCAGTGGTTTCAGCACCTAACAGCCTACCACAGGGCAGAGATTTGCATCCCCCTGGTTATACACCCGAGCAGAAAAATCCATTGAAGTCTTACTTGTAATGGTGGTGTTTTTGTGCTTTTTCCGGGTATGCTCTGCAAGAATCAGTTTCTCCTGGCTGGGCCACTGGGCCAGCAGCAGCTTCTCAACAGCAGCAAATGCGGGCCTTGAGCCACAAGCCTCTGTAGGGCAGAAGAAGGTTGATAGCAATTAAGTCTTCATCTTCACAGCCAGGGTCCAGCGTGCAAAGGGCTGTATCCCTCAGGAGGAAGAACTGCTTGGTGCCAGGCTGCGAGCCAGTTGTGCCTTTCTGTGAAACACACCCCTACTTTCACAATGTTAAACACATAGAAAAAGAAGACTGGCTTGATGCATAAATATATATTACATATATAATACATATTTCCCTATTGAAGGTGATGGAGGTGGCAAGGTGGGGGGAGACTGAGCTGTGTTTCTGGAGGCTGGTATCGTGGTGGTCATACCCCAATAAACTATTTTAGCTGGAGCACCATCCAGAAACCCTGGTTCCAGTGAGCTGACAAAGCCCAGGCTGCGGTGCCCAAGGAGCAGATAAGCCACCCCGGTGTGCAGTGGTGCAACAGGGTTCACAGCCTGCCTGGCTGTGGGCAGATACGGGACAGCGCTTCCTGCGCTGCCTGTCTTGCGTAGGGAAAAGCGCCGACTGCCCCGCGCAGCAGCAACACTGGCAGGAGTCATGAGACACTTTCTTCAAAGCTCATGTTTTTCTCAGCATGCAAAGCAGGAACAAGCCATACCCAGAGAGGTGGCAGATGCTCAGCATAGCGGTTCGGGGGGAAAAGTACTACTCAACTTCAAAACCAAGCATCGCCAATTGTACACTAATGTACGATGGCACGGTTGTGCTACGTACCACAGGAATCAATGGGGATTTTTTCATCTAAAACACCTCTAGAATGGTTTATGTGCTTTTACTAAGTTTAAAGAGAAAATGGACTTTAAGACAGTAGGAAATCTCATGCACCAGGACCAAGCTTGAGCAGTTGGCAGTGGTCCGGTGGGTTTGCACTTGCCCTCTTGCAGCAAAAGGAGGGCATGCCTACCTCACTCTAGGCTTTGGCCAATGTAGAGAAAACAGACACTCTGTTGTCATCAGATTATTTCTTCCACCCGCTACTTAATTTTCGTAACAAAACCACAACATTTGAGCTGACCTTGACCGCCTCCCAGGCGGTGGGGGAGCTCCCAAGGCTACTGTGGGGAGTGCAGAGTGGCAAAGGGAGAGTCCCAGCAGATGCTGCGGCAGACATGAGTTCCCTTGTGCCCTTCCTCATTTTCCCATGGCTGATACAGCTCCTCCTATGGACTGTGCTAAAGGTCCACGAATCTTCCCTCCATAGAGGAGGGCAAAGCTGACCCAGTGGAGGACCCCCAGTGCTGCATGCCCCAGCCTGCATCAAAACCACCTCCTAAACCCAGGATGGTCTCAAGTTTAACACGTTCGTGCCTGTTTTACCTTGCTGGGCCTGAAGTTCCCAGATGATTTTTTCTTCTGAAGTTGAGTCCTTGTTGGGATCAAAGATGAGAAAATCTGTCTCAGTGCCACCGAACCTCAGGAAGCCTGGGGACAGGGCCTTCGCCAGGGCATGCAGTTTGGGATTGCTGAGGAAAAGATGTCAAGAAACAGAAGAAACATTATGTTCATGCAGACTATGGCTTCGGTGTAGAGGTTAAACATGGCAAGTGCTCAGAGGGACGAGCTGCAGTAGGTGACCTGGGACTACCCAGTAGCCTCAAGGCACCCCTGACCCCTCTCCTCTGCACTGTGCAACAGAGATGCTGCCCACTGAGTGGGCCAGGAGAGCATCAGCGAGGCAGAGAGGGGAAGATGGGCCCCAGGGAACACACTCACAGACAGGGAGTCAAATCCTGGGGGCAAAGTAAAGGGATACTTCAAAACAGGTTGGTTTTTTTTTTGTCCTAAGCATCCTTCTCCGCTAGATTTTTTTTGGTTTTTTATACAAAAATAACATACCAGTCCCATGAGAAGGTGGATGTAAAACTGACTTTATACCATCAGTCCCATCTTCGAAAGCCAAAGCAATCACTTTGGCACCCAAGAGCAATTAACAGTCCACGCTAGGACAAGTGTTAGTTTTAGTGAAGCAGGATTATAAAATAACACAAGCTCTGCCTCTGTGACCTGTGTACACCCCACACAGGATGTGCAGCACCGACACCCGGCCTTCACTGGGGGAAACCACGAGGTGCTGGAGGACACCAGGCACACAAGCACTATCAGATTAGAGGCCACCAAATGCTTCCCATTCCTCGTGGTGGTGGGACTGGCCCCAGACTGGACCCCAAGGTGTGCGGTTAGGGCTGGAGGTTGGGGACCTGAGCACTTTCCGATAAAGTTTGTGTCACCTTTCTCCCCACCTTGGTGAGGAGGAAAAGATGAAAGTGGTGGGAGGAGGGAAATCAGGACTGGAGAAATACCATGGTGCTGGAAAACGGGATCACACAGATGAGAAAGAAAAAATTAAGATAGCTTCCAAAGAAGGTGGAATCAAAATGAACAGAGGACAAAAAAAAAATAGAGCAAAGGAAAGGGCAAGAGAGAAGCCAGAGGCAAAAGGCCCAGCAAGGAACACCATCACTCGGCAGTCCAGAGATGTTCAGGGCTACCCAAGGGAGAAAAAGGGCTTCATTTTTAGGATCTCTCAATCTAGTTTTGATAGTGACAGACCTTCCCCTGCATTTATTTAACCTTATGCTGACAGTGCCCCGACAAACGTTGGCAAAGCTGCCCGAGGATTTTAATGTCATGGAGCAGCAGAGCCCGCAGCCCCCGCCCCACCCCTCCTGACCCCTCTGCTCGGCAGTTCCCTTCTCCTTTTTTGCCACTCGCAAAGCAGCTCCTCTCCTAAGTTTGTCCCACTGATGCTTCCAGCAAGTC
>NW_010293854.1:0-31471 GCF_000700745.2 Antrostomus carolinensis
CATTCTGTGATTCTGTGATTCTGTGAGATGTTCCAGTACAAGGTCAGGTACTTAAGAACTACCAATAAGAAGTCTACTGTAAATTGAAAATGAGTGATAAAGACAGAGACAGTTAATTGTAGAATAATTATATGATGCAGCTCTGAAAAAGACAAAAGCCTTCCAAGAATGTGTAAGTTCAGAGATAGAAAAAGTATTTATGCTATTGTAAAAGGTCTTGGTGAAATAATGGCCAATCATGTTCCAAAAATACTAGCATAATGTAATCCATATAACTTGAGAATTATCTGGTTAAAGAAAAACACAAAACCCAACAAGAATAAAGCCCTTCATTGTAATTCACAAGCATGACAGATTATATGTTTTTTCTTATAAGGGGACATTAAATGACAGACTGATGACTTCAGAACCTTCTTTTTGTACTGCAGGTGCCTCTTTCTCCTAACCTTTTTACAGCCTGAGCCCTTTACAGCTACAGACTACTACTCCTGTTCCAGTCCCATCTCTGATTTTATGTCATTTGCTTTTTAAATCTGCTTGTACTTGAAAATAAGTACAAGTTGTAGACTTAAAAAAAAAAGTGAACATTTAAAGTGAAGCAGTTTTACAAAAAAGCACGTAGGATGATCAGGACAACAGAGGGCATATTTATAGTAGGAGACTGAAAGAACTCTGCTTAGCTTAGTCCACAGGAGGGTGGATGTCTTCAGTAGGGTAAGTAGCTTGACACAGAAAGTTACTACTTAACATAAAAGGTAAAGCAAACTTAAAAAAAATAATAGTAATGGGCCTGAATAAACTTAGATGGCAATTCTAAGAAAAAAGTATAAATACTATAGGAGTTATTGCCGCGGGCATTCAGGCGAGCGAGAAATGAACACGGACGCATCTATGAGATGTAAGTTCAAATCCAACTTTATTACACTAAGGCTGCGTCTTAAATACTGTCTTGAGACAAAGGCTATAATTCAATTGGTAAATTACTGCTGTTCACGCACATAGAGCACTATATAATTGGTTAAGCTTGTACATCGTGCAATTATATGATAGGTTAAGCCTTAAGTCATATTTACACATCGCTCTTCTTGTTATTCTACTTACTATCTTGCTTCTGCATTCTTCTATCCTTATATGGTCATGGTATTTTGCTGACCCTTTCTTATCTAGCTCAAGTAGTTATGCTAAGGCTCAAGCTCTTTCAGAATAGCTAAGGCCCCAACAAGTTATATTCTAGAACAGCCTTGAAACTGGAGCAGTGGGGAAACAGGCCCCCCAGACTAATTGCTCTTCTTTGATTCATTTCTAAAAGGGATTCATTATCTACATTCTTTCTGGTAGCAGGAGGCTGGGCTTGATGACCCTTAAGAAACTTTCCAGTTCTCAGCTTTTTAGTTTTTCTGATAACAAAATCTGTGATCAGCAAGGTTCCTTTTCCATCTTTGCCAAACATCAGCTTTTCTGCTTCTTTTCCTTTTCCAAATTTTGGTTTCCACAGCAAAATCTTAAAACTGACGTAGTCTTTCTTCTGAGGTAACAAAATACCATTTAGTTCCATTACAGCAGAAGCTTGATCACCCTGCTTAAATTGGGGGTTATATGCTATTTGTGTATCAATCCCAGGGTAAATTAATCCCAAGCACTCAGAATGTTATATAGTCTTTTCTGTTCAGAAACAGCCGAGTCTTTTACCAGCAGGAAAAAAAATAAAAGCACAACAATTCAGTGAATTATTGAATTCGTGCAAAGATAGCTATCAAATCAATGACAGAACTGCAAAAAGAATCCTTCTCTAATTCTTCCAGTTAAGAATTGTTTCCACTCACTAAAAGGTAAAAATATAGGCATATTTTTAGTATATTGTACTGTATTTTATGCTATTGTATATAGTAAGGTTCTGTGAAAAAACGTTGTACAGCTTTGCTTCAAAGTATTGGAGAAATGCTATCTCATTATACAAGAATGGGAGGTTTCCACAGGCTTAATTTGTAATGAGTTCACTCTTCATAACTTTATCTCAGTTTTAGAGTTATTTATGACCCCTAGAATAAGCTCCATGGCTGAAAAATTTAGGAAATTAAAATAGAGACTTTTTAAATGCTAGTAGTAATGAAAGAGTGATGTCACATCTGTTGTCTTTTTGCATCATTGGGTGAGCCATGTTAATTTGTCTTAGGCTGACATTTTATATCCCAGAAATATTAGTGGTAAAAATATCTTATATAGATCCCAGCATCTACATAAATAGGTATAAAAAATGGTACAAGGGAGAATGGAAATAAGTTATTTATTCAACAGTGGTGAATTGCCTTGAGAAGTATCTGTTGTCTGTTTTCATTGTAAATCCTTCAAACAGTTAAGTGTTAAATAATTTGTATGAGAAGTATTTCAACCTGAGTGGTAATGAAACTCTGGATTTTTGTGAATGATAAATATTTCTGCCTGGTTTAGCAGCATGTGTTGTTGCAGCTTGCTGTCATGCTGTGAAGCTGAAAATGAGATAGTGGGGATATGATGTCATACTGCTATAAGTTTGGATTTTTAGAAGACAAATATGAGATCAAAGACAAGACTTGTGGGAGTAGATTTTTTTTCCTAGGGTGCAAGTTAAGTATTATACTAGTTTTATGGCTTCATTTCAAATAATTAAACAAATGATTGACAAAGGTACTTTTGGTAATGTAAGCAAGGGTGAAGACTTCCATTACAGACTCATGCTAAAAATGTGTGAGGCACATAGACATCTGCAACCTGCAACCAGTCATCTGGATAGGTGCATCTCCCCTTGTCCTGTCACCAGCCACCACCAAAAAGAGCCCAGCCCCATCCATTTGGCCCCCCCATCTCAGATATTTATAGACATTGATGAGGTCCCCTCTCAGTCTTCTCTTCTCCAGGTGGAAGGGTCCCAGCTCTCTCAGCCTCTCCTCGTATGGCAGATGCTCCAGGCCCCTAATCATCTTTGTGGCTCTCCACTGGACTCTCTCCAGAAGATCCCTGTCCCTCTTGAACTGAGGAGCCCAGAACTGGATGCAGTACTCCAGATGTGCCAGGAGTTTCTGGCAGGTAGGTTTTGATATACTCAGGTGTTATGTCTTTCCATCAAGGCAATTGGAAAAACTCAATATTTTGTTATGTTCTGTATATGTCTTAGAGTTCATTACTTAAAAGAAGACTGAAGAGCCTAGCAGTATGCACACACCCCGCCCCCCCCCCCCTCCAAAATCTCACCCATCGATATCTCTATCTATTACTCATATAACAACAAAAGTTGCCAGATACTTTTGTAGAAAAAAAGAGCTTGATTATTGTCAATCACTTGAAAGCTCAGGTACAGTGCAAGCTGCAAAATTAATCTGGGAAGCAAGGTAATTTAGTTTTAACTGTGCTTCATGCTGGAGCTCTGTGGCTGGTTGCTGCTCCTTCTAAGTTTCGACTGCTTTGACATGAGATCTTTAAATTCTCCGCTTCACTCAGGACAAGGTCATGACTGCTGTGTTGACATACTCTGTTTTAGGAAGTTTGTAATCTAATCTGAGACATGATAAGGAATAAGAGGAAATAATGATAGGTGTGCACCTATATTGAACAAGTATGAAATGAAGCAGTAAAGACTGTCATTCTATTGTGGACTACATACATCCTGAAGGTTTTCTTTGAGAAAATTGGAGAATATAATAGTAATTTGCCATGAAAGTTGCATCTGTTAGAAAGTAGCAGACTATTTACTGCTAGAAAGTGATAATACAATAAAGTGCACATAGCCGCCTTTCCCCCCTTTTTTCAAGGGCCTGCATTAGAAGGGGTGTGGTTAGTAGGTCGAGAGAGGTTCTCCTCCCCCTCTACTCTGCCCTGGTGAGGCCGCATCTGGAATATTGTGTCCAGTTCTGGGCCCCACAGTTCAAGAAGGACAGGGAACTGCTTGAGAGAGTCCAGCACAGAGCCATGAAGATGATTAAGGGAGTGGAGCATCTCCCTTATGAGGAAAGGCTGAGGGAGCTGGGTCTCTTTAGCTTGGAGAAGAGGAGGCTGAGGGGTGACCTAATTAATGTTTACAAATATGTTAAGGGCAAATGTCATGAGGATGGATCCAGGCTCTTCTCAGTGATGCCCAACGATAGGACAAGGAGCAATGGGTGTAAGCTGGAACACAGGAGGTTCCGCTTAAACTTGAGAAAAAACTTCTTTACGGTGAGGGCGACGGAGCCCTGGGACAGGCTGCCCAGGGAGGTTGTGGAGTCTCCTTCTCTGGAGACATTCAAGACGTGCCTGGACGCCTTCCTGTGTAAAATTGTTTAGGTTCCTGCTCCGGCAGGGGGATTGGACTGGATGATCTTTTGAGGTCCCTTCCAATCCCCAACATTCTGTGATTCTGTGATTCTGTGAAGCTGTGGGCTCTGTCAAACTCAACCTGTCTGCCCTGTAGCTACCTATAATGTTTGCAGTGAAGATTGAGTTTCAAGTTGTACTTCGAGTGGCATTTGAATTTTCATGCACCTGTGTATTAAAATCTCTTGTCTTGTTTTTGTGTGTGTGTACTGTCTTGCCAAGAAAATTGTGGCTCAGTTTTTAGTTGTCTGCCTTTCCAAAATGCTGTCAGGCTAAGGCATATTATCTTATATATCATCCATGAACAGTTCAAGATTAATTAATTTCTCACCCATTTTAAAGATATCATTTATATCCTGAAGGCAGAGTATGGTGTTTGGCAGCCTCTTCATCACTTTGAATTCTTCTCTGTGTACTATATAAATAATCTGGGGAAAAATTACACTGTTCTGTGAATAGCTGCATATACAAATGGCATATTCTCTACAATTCCACAGTCTTCAGTCTATGCAGATTACCCCATTTGAACATTGTAAGAAGGATAATAAATATTTTTAACATGTCCTATAATCTTATAACAAAACTGACATTATTTATTAGCATTCATCCTGTGATTTTAGGGCTTCATGCATTTTTTATTTTGCCTTGTTCACAGAATGATAGTTGTTGATATGGGATGTGGAAGGTTTGTTTGCACTGCTGGAAGCAGATGTTATTAAGTGTAGGTAGAAAAAATGGAAGAGCAAATTAGAAGCAGTTGCAGTGATGCTATTTGGATGCATTACCTATATGAGGATTATTAGCTACTGTTGTAAGCAGCTTTAATAACCTACCTGTTTATTTCCTTAAGTTCCTGCTAATTAGTTTTATTTCTTAGGAATTAAAATATCTGCTTAATATCCACAAGTATGAAAATACACTGTCTGCCATAATGGTTGTGTGCACAGTCTGAAAGTACACAGAATATTTTATCTAATAACTTCAGTTTTGTGTATGTTTTATGATGTTGAGATTTTGCCTTCCTGAACAGCCACTAGTGAACAGGGAGGAAGGAAAGCGTAATGTAGGCAAGCTCTTTTCCTGGGTAACATACTGGGAACTGGCATCTCACTGTACACTAGGGTAAGTCCTATTAGTGGGCTTGGCTGTTGCATTAAAGATTGGTAACCAGTGCCTGAAGGTAAAATCCTTAGTAAAAGCCATAGAGATTAGAACAACCTAGAGCAGAATGCTATGTTTACTCTTCTCCGTCCTTGTAATGTCAAAAGGAAGAAAACTGTGAGTGTGTATGGATGTGTATTAAGAGCAGTAATTCTGGAAGAAGGCTTTACCAAAAAGGTGCATTTTGCAACCTGATGTGGCACCGTAAGGGCTGGTTTCAACCTGATTTCTGTCTTAGCCATAGGTTGTGTGGGCAGGATTTTCTGCCAGGACATACTCTGGCTCCAGCGCCTGTGAGTCAGCTGGTTGTCGCTGCCTGACAGTACTGCAGCTGATAGAATCTAAGCTGTCACTTATAAATAAATAAACAGGCTTCCTGCATTGCAAAAACAGTATTCATAACATGAGCTGATGTACCGCTTTCTGGATAAACTGCTTTTGCGGAAAATCTTCGTCAAATGAACTATAGAATAATAAAGCTTTACTACTTTATGCTTCAATCCTGCTTTTACTTCGAAGCTATTTAAACATGTTACACTATTAACCATGAGAAATGTGATTTTTTTACAAGTGAGTTGCACGTAAATCAAAATATCTTGGCCTGGTAAGGAGTTGGAACACATGACCTAGTATGTATTTTCTATTTTTAATGAATATGAACTACTTTTGTTGGAATCACTGGGAAGAACAGAAATTCTTCTCTAAGGTCATCAACAACCAAGTTCCAGTATACTTTTGTCATTCTCTTAGAGAATTTATTTTACGTAATTTCACCTGTATTTGGACCTTTCTTCTGTTGTACAATGATTCAATTAATATTATTTTTCCTCAAGTGAGATCAGAAGGCAGTGTCTGAATATTTTTTACCTGTAAATGATAGTTTTGACCCCCCTGTCTTTTTTTAATATCCATTCTAAAGATGAGATTGTGCAATATCTGTGAGATTTATATAATTATTTTGATATATTCAAAGCAATATTTTTCTTTGCATTGACAGAAATGTTCTAAAGCTGCTTTAAAGTTACGGATGACAGAAATGGTTGGGGCCTTTTGAGAATGTACCAAGACATAAATGAGACATTTATATTAATAAGACCCAAGCATACGTAACTTTCATTCTGGGTTGGATCATCTTGAAAACTCATGGTGAAAACTCACTGAGGGGAAGATTCATTGGTTTTGCCTGCATCCACTTTGGAGTCTGTAGTCTTCTGACCTGATGGGTCCATGTATTTCAACTGTCTCTTATGATACCAGGAAGCTGAGATAACAGGTACCCCTGGCAGGATTACTCAACCTAAAGTCTGTAGGTCTCAGTTTGTAAGTCACAGAATCTATGGAAAAAACAAAAGTCCTGTTTACACAGCTCCCATGCAGCCAACAGGTAGGTGCAAGCATACAGGAATGGCCACCAGCTACTACATCAGCCATAGGCATGGGATGTGCAGGAACCAGCTTCCAGCAGCTGGCAGGAGAAAATGTAATCACTATGTTGACCTTGGTTTTACCCCTCCCAGTTACAGATAATGATGAGTTAGGAAACAGGCTGGAGATTTTTCTGAAGAATAACATAGGAAGGGTTAGTATTTTGTTTCTTTCTTTCTTTAGTTGTCTTTTTTAAGGGGTTTTTTGTTGGTTTCTTTGTTTTAAGGTTTGCTTGGTCCTTTTAATAAAAAGTTGGAAGAAAAGCTGTTTTACGGGCTTTGGCTGGCCTCCTAGCCATGCCAAAGAACTGCAGCAACAAGCAGCTTCTCTCCTTTCCTCCAGGCACAAAATGTCTTCCCCAATGTATATACATCATTTAGGAGGTCTTAAATAGGTGCTGTATACCAGCTGGCTCTTTTTATTATTTAATGAATTCAGTAAGTTATAGTTTAGGAAAGAAAATTCTGAAATTCTCAGATCTCTGTATCATTTCAAATACTTGAAGTGTGGCAAGCTAGAGAACTGATCCATGTCTACTTTATATGAATATCCAGGGTTTGCTATAACCTTTGCTACTACATTTAATATGCTGGTCATATTTTCCTGATTATTTCTGCTGTAAGTATGAGAATGTCAAAGTGTGAGTGTACTGGGGGAGGAGGATGAGGGGAGAGCAACGGAAGAAGGTCATCTCACCACATAGGGCACACCTCAAATTTCAGGGGAATATGAAATTCAGACACTCTGGATTTTGGGCATTTTCCACCAAACTGTCAGAAGCAAGCCATGGTCTTTAATGATCACCACCAACTATGTTCAACTGAACATGACTAGATGAAACAAGAATTCAAACTGAGTCTCCTCAGTGAATTGTCTGCTGATTAAGATGTAGCTCAGTGAGAGGAAAATGGTCCCATGAGAAAAGATTTATATGGAAAAAGCAAGTGGAAAAACCTGATTTGAGGTTAGGAAGTGTTTTCTGGACAGGTTGTGATGCAGAATTTTGATAAAGAGGGAAGGGAGAGTGATAAAAAAACGCTTGGGTGTTTTTTCTTTAGAAATAAAAATATGCATCTCTCATTTATACAAAAAAAAGATAATAGTCTTAATTTCTTGCCTTTTCTGTGGAAATAGATTCTGTTTGATCTACACACAGAACTCACGGATATACTCATGAATCAGATGTTGCCTAGAGTTTCAGTATTTCTTTTTGTGAGATATTTCAGATTAACAACTGTCCCCTTGTTGAATTAAAGAGCAGTTTACAAGTCACATGCTCAGCTGTGACTGAGTTTAGAACTGGCATGATTTCCCTCGAATTCTACCTTTCTACCTATATTAGATAGTAAAATATTAGAAAACATAGCAGAGAATAAAAGAAAAAAGAAAAATACAAGGAGAGTTTATTATATAGCTCAGGAAAATTCCTTTAAGATGTAATCTCTTTTGATGTAGAGACAGAATAAAATCCTGTCTGCCTAGAACAGCATAGTGCATTCAAGCCTTTTCAAACACTCTGCCTCCTCACAGTCCAGGAAAGTATCTCAGAAAAGGGTGACCTTTTGGGGTGAACAATGACCTGTTCTAAAGTTCATTCCAGCCAGCGAAAATATATGAGGTGTCTCAGGCAATTAATAAATACACCTACTAGCTCACAGTTTAGATCTTATCTTATAAATCCAGGTTCCGAGTCGCTGTCTGCTGGATCTGCTGAAACCTCGATGCAGGAGAGCTCACATTAACCTTTTGGAAGTGCTGCTGGTGAAGCCCTCAGTACCTGATCACCAGCTTGCTTTGGCAGCAGCTCTCCCCATGGATCACTGCTCTCCATCCCCTTTTGAAGCACAGTTTTTCATGTGATTTACCTGCTCGAATTGAGCCTCTGTGCTGGGCACAGTCACTGACAGATGCCGGGCTCCTCTAGAGAAGAGGACAGGAAAGTGCCTGTGATTTCTGACTGCGCTTGCTTACACCAAACAGGGAAGCCCCAGCTGCCAGCAATAACGGGCAGTGAATTCCCTGGCTTTTAAAAAATTTGCTCCTAGAAAGTAATAAAATAATTGGGGATTGTGACAAAATACAGCAAACTGCCTTAGTTTTGCTAAATTTATATTTTCAGGTGAGAAAATTCTTAGACCCTGTCATTTCATTCAGCTTCATCCTGAATCGGAGGTGCTTAGGAAGGAGCCTGTTTGCCATGAGTGATGTCTGCAGTGATATTCTTCCAACCTAAATATTATCAGCAACTTTGTAAATTACCTTATGGTAATTTTTATAAGAAGTCTGGCTCTTCAAATTCTTGTTTGAATATGGATAAGTTTGTGCAAATATTTATTGGACTTTTATCTATCTTTGTTGTTTTGTAATGAACATATTGTGTCTGCCCTGAAGTCTGCAATAGATAAAATGTAGACAAAGCATGGGTAATGAGAACTGTTTGTCACAGCCTTATAGTCTTCAGGGACCTAATATAAATAAAGGTCTAACTCCTCCCAGAGGCCTAGTAATTTTTAAAGTACAAGTTTATTTTTCATTTGTATTCTGATGACGAGTCATATTTATTATGGTCTTCCTAATGGCAGGTCTTCACTCAAGTATTAAGGAAGATATAATTTACAGGTGACTAGAATTGAAAATAAAAAGGCCCTGAAGAATATAATTCCTGCATCATTACTCAAACCATTTTTAATGAAAAAAAAAGTGCATTTAGATGAGACAATTAAAAAGGATGCAAATTAAGAGAAGGAAATTGAAAATTCACAGTACACAAACAGTATTTGCATGGGGGCTACCAACTTAAAGGTGATTAAAATGTTTTCAGAAATTAAACTATACCCAGAAAATTGCTTGGTTATTCATATAGTTAATTACCTGGCTACACAGTAAGTGCTTTTTTTATTACATTGCATCATTTAAAGGCTGGCTGCTATCGAAGTGCCGTGTTATAGTTTTGGATTAAATCCAGTTTTAAATCATGGTTATACTGAACAGTGGACCGCAGTTGAAACTGTATCAAGTACTTTAACTGGGGAAGTGTACTTTGAAAAAGTAAATACCTAGGTTGGAAATAGACAATCAATCAATTGTCCTGGCCAGCACCAAGGCTTCAGAGGAAAACATTAGGACTTGGTACACCGGTTATGGTTCCACGTTGGATTTATAATAGTGTAAGCCCTGAAGCATGACTATGTTTTGCATTCATTTTGATAATGCTGTAATGTTCTGTGAAAATTACTGTGAAGCCATCAAGTTACAATATTCAGATGGTGGGAAGGTCAGATTCTGCTTTCGGCTGTACTCAGCTCCACTTCCTTCTGTAAACTCTGGCATAGGATCGGGTTTAAGACTCAGACACAAACCTTCAAACTTGATAAAGTCTGTTAATTAAAAATATATTATTTCCTATGTTTGCAGTTGTCTGCAGGCCGTCACTCTGGCTTCTGAACATGGCAGTCCCATTTCTTCAGTTCTCAGGGCTGAGATTCTGAAATGTTTCACCCTAAATTAATTTTAGTAGACAACTGGAAAAAAGAAACAGAGACTTTAATGCTTTTATTATTATTTACAAAAATGAAGTATATTTGTTTAGATAATGTGATTCAAAGCCTTCCTAGGAACATCTATCTTAATTTGTAACCTTCTACTTGTATTACCACTTTATTTTTTTCTAGTAGAGTAGGTTATTGCCATGGTATGAAACACTTAAATACAAATTCCTGTTAAAACGGGAAGCGCAATACTGGACAAGAAGCATTTCTAATATCTCAGCAAACTCCTATTGACTTTCTATAATGAGAGCTGAGTATGTTCTTCTTCCTCCATGCCAGTAGACTGAAGTATTTATCTAAACAAAAATAATTATTTTCAGATTTTAAAAAATACATTTTGCTGACATTTATGCATGTTTGTATACATAACGTAATTTCTATAATGGGTTGTTATTAATTATGTTACTTGTTTAATATATCAGAGAAGACTCTAATTCACAACTGGCAAAATAAAGCAGATTACATTGCCACGAATCTTCAGCATACATAAGTAGGATAGTTAGATGCACAATATCTTTATCTTCCTTATATTTGGTTAAATAAATAAATGTACAAGGTTAAATATGTAAATAGATTCAGTAAATGTCCTGGTTTTTAGCTGAAACAGAGCTGTGTTTCTTTTTCAGTAGCTAGAATAGTGCTGTGTTTTGCTCTCAGCCTGGGATTTTTTAAAAGAAACACTGATAACATGGCAGTGTTTGCATTTTTGTCACTGGAAGTGAAGGACTTCATGTTCTGTTAGTCTACAAATGCAAAATCTAAGGGGGTGAGGAATACTTAAATTAATAAGCTAAATTGTCATTTGGATATGCCAGCGCAGTATTCCATATCATGTCATGTCCAGTATATTAGTGAGGGTCTCTTCCTCTTTTGTCTCTCTCTGGCTTTCGCTCGGGCTCTCGCCCTTCCAGGATTGCGGTTTTGGTTCAGGATTTTCGCTCCTCCGGGATCGTTATCTGGGAACAGGCCGGGCTTGGTTGGTGGGTCGTGAGCAGTTGCACTGGGTATCACTCATTTGCATATTTTGTTACTGTGTATCATTACTATTTTAATATTAGTATTTTTTTAAGTTTTCTTTTATTTCTATTATTAAACTCTTCTTATGTCAACCTACAAGCCTCCTTATCCTTTCCCCCCAGTCCTCTCCCCTATCCCCCAGAGGTGAGGGAGAAGTAGGTGAAAGGCTGTATTGGCTGCTAGCCAAGGGCTAGCCCAGTGAAACTATCACAGTAAAATACACTTTTTGTAAGTGTTCACAATTTTTCTTTGTCCTTGCAGGCAGAGTTAAGTTGCCTTTGGTATAGGTACCAGAAGCACTGAATGTTTTAAATCTGATATAACATTACATTTGTCAATATATTCTTAACTACTACTCTCATATCCATTTCATGCTCACTTTGACTGAATATTTGTTCATTTGGATCTTTCAAATTTACAAGACAACACACTCAGTGACTCAAACTTCATCTGGCGCTGCTCCCAGCAAACATCAGGCCTTAGCACAAGTGGAGTGTTAGGCCAAAACCTGAGCAGGAGTTGAGTGAACAGCTACAAGATTCATGTAAAACTGTCAATTTACATGAATTTACATTCATCTGTCCTCATTCTTAAAATTCTGTTGTTTATTCCTGCAATTTTCTTTTTCTCTTGCTCATTCTGCACCTTTTCCTCTAAACTTTTCCCTGAACTTTTCCTTTCCTTTTTAGAAGTAATGTATTTAAAATGTTGCTATTTTTTACAGACTATTACAGTGAAATTTCTGACTTTATGCCAAATAGAATGTGACACAAAGGTGAAAAGGAAACCCCCAAAGTAAGTTTTACCTATGTTAAACCAATAAAGATTCGTTTGCGCCCAAAAAAGAAGAGTCCTTCACTATCCATGACATACCCAAGTTATTTATGATAATTAAGCAGGATTAGTGTATTGATTTTTATGCTAATTAATTCCTGTTTTAATTCTACTAGAGAAGAGTGTTTCTATCAGGTAATTGTCATGCTCTTAGTGAAGGTACAATATCTACTGGAAATGTTTCACAGGAAGGTCACAGCAGCAGAAATTATAACTAAATTACTAGCATTAGAGATAAGCTTCTGCTTTTCGGTTTTAGTCTTCTTGCATATCTAAATCACAGTCTCTCCTAATTAAATGTCTCAACCTTGTTAGCCCAAGGTTTACTGTTACTGAGCATGAATTGTCCATGCTTTGAGCCTGCAAATCACTTACGGGGACAGAACAGAGTATCATCTTCTAAGAGTATTTCAAGTGTAAGGTACCAAAAAAACACTCTTGAGCTTCAGAAGACACTTCAGTGTCTCTTCAGCTCCTTTTAATCCTGCCAGCTGCATGTTTTAGTTAACAGAGGTTAGTTACTCAGGGGTAGTATGGCATGGCCTGTGTCTTATGAGTAACCTTCCTGTCCTCTGCAGCAAGGTGCATTTGTCTACTCTGCCAGGTGGGAGCTCTTATTATCTCGCCTGAGCATTGCTGGAGTGAGTTTTACACTGAAGAAGCCTAATTGTGCAACGGAGCATGTTAATGATTAAACAGTATGGACCATCATATACCCCAGCACTGTTTAGTTTACTAGTTATGAATATAGCCATTTTTAAAGCCATACTTTGTCACTGACTTTGGAGGCAGGTGTGTGTGGATGACTACTTACGTCAGTGGTAGCTCCATGCTGCCTGCAAATATTCAGCAAAGGTTAAGAGCTGTCACAGGGCACCAGGACAAGCGGTCATCCATCTGCTCATCAGCTTTTGTATGCGAGGGTTCCTGAGTGGTCTATGGATCAGACTGTTGTAGGCAGGTGTCCTGGTTTTTCTAGGATGGAGTTAATTTTCTTCTTAGTAGTTAGAATAGCTGTGTTTTAGTTTCAGTGTAGTATTTATTATGAGAAGAATGTTGATAAAGTACTAATGTTATTAGTTGCTGCTGGAGCTCAAGGCCACCGTGTTTGGCTGGGTCACAGGTACATCAAGACTGGGAGGAGAAGTGCAGTAAATAGCAAAACCCAAAATTGGCATTTGGTTATGCCAGTGAGATATTCCATATTATATCACATCATGTCAGTATATTAACCAGGGCTGACCGGAAGACAGGGCTATTTTCTTGGGGATCACTCAGGCCCGCTCTTCTGGGGTTTCAGTTTTGGGACTGTCTAGGCTCTGGAAACACTGGCTGGCACAGGCTGGGCATGGGTCAGCAGGTGGTGAGCAATTGCACTGTGTATCACTCATTTGTCTATTTTGTTATTACTGTTGTTATCATTATCATTTTATTTTAATTAGTAAATAATTTTTATCTCAACCCATGAGTCTCCTTGCCCTTTTCCTTTCAAGTCTCTCCCCTACTCCTTTGAGGAGGGAGTAGAGTGAGAGGGCAGGCTGCGAATGGCTGCAAACCAAAAAAGTGAAACCACCACAGCAGGTAAGTATCTTGCTAAAATCTACACATTCTTGGAGTCATTTTGTTCCGGTATGAGGAGCTGAGCCATATCACCTACAACGCAGTGTACTTCATATCTCACTTGATTTTGTACCTCACAAGTGGGGAAATCTGGTCTTCCAGATAGTAAAAACTCCTAAATGACAAGCTGAGGTGAACATGAGAAGCAGAATTCACTGTCTGGCCTGTCTTTATGGATTATAATTTTACTAAGTTCAGAGTACACTTTATCTGTCAAGAAGCTATTGACTACCCAACAGTTCAGTCCTGTGAGGTACCATTCTCCCCACCGATATTTCACATTAATGCTGGAGAATGTACAAAATCCCTTCCAAATGGAATGTGTTTTGGTAGCTTTTCTCCCCTGTCTCTTACCCCTCAGAAAGTAACATCTCCTTACGTACACCCATTGACCTTAGTAACAGTGAACAATACTCAGAGGACAACTTAACAGAAGGTGAAATTGAATCCCATTTTTAATGAAGTATGGTGTTGTAAAAAATCTGACTATGCATATTCTTGCATAGAACACAGCGGGCAGAAATGGGAAAAGGTGTAGCAGGTTGAGGTCTGTTCTAGTGCAGGTGTGTTCTCCATAACAGATTTGTTAAAAATCTTCCTTGTTCTGTCTAGTCAGGAGGCTCAAATGATAGGAGTCAAAGATAGCTTTTGAAAGTCTATTCAACAACTTGATTTTTATAGGTCTCAGGAAGATATTTCTAATATAGTTTCTGAATTTTTTCTGTCTTAATAGTATTTGGTTACAGTCCCTGAATCACACTAGACATTTTTTCCCACCATATTATGCATGCCCTTGATGCACATCTGCCTGTAGTTACAGGCTCTTTCCTACTTATCGTCAGCTATTGCCTGAGACGCACAACCAAGGTTTCTATTTGCCATAGTAGGGACTCAGTACTCTGTCTTCCTTAACCTCATTTGGAAAAGATCATTTTTAAAGGTGAGTGAGCAGGTCGAGTTCCTTTATTCTTCCATCTTTGCTTTCATTACTGAAAGTGAAATTCAGTTGCCCTAAACATTGGCATCTAGTGACAGTTTAGATATATTAGAGCATTCTGCCTGTCCTCCAGCAACCACTGCAGATCAGTGTGGGTCTCCCCTGCCCTATTCACCAACTCCATTTGGGTCATTGTCTCCCGAGGATGTGTCGAGGATTGGTTAGCTGACAAGGGTCACATAGACATACTGTAGATGGCTGACCAGGATTTTGGGAAACATCGGACTCTGTTAGTCTGAAGTGCTGGGGTGGTAAGGACACGCTGTCCTTGACTGCAGCTGCTATACGATAACAGCATGCTTACGGTCAGCTAAGGCATGGGAACTTAAGGGAGTAAGCAACCAAGAATGAGGAACTAGGGGAGGGGTTGACGTTTAGGATAGTGACCAATTAATTAGTTAGGTTACAGAATATGTATGATCTCATTAAGAACTGTATAAGTATGCTAAACGCTGATAAATAAACGAAGCTTGCTGATCGCTCATATTGAGTTTATCAAGTTTACCCACTGCGACAGGATGTATCAGAGAAGATTGGGCAACTTAATTGTAATCAAAATGTCTACACTGGGCATGGACAAGTGAATTTAGACCATCAAGCACCTGATTAAAAATTGACTCCTGAAGCACTGTTAAGGATAATGACTCAAAAGTAACGAGTTAGATCAATAGCTGATAATAACTAAGGAAGAGTCTATGAGTATGGTAGTACAGGGATGTAAAATTCGCTAGAGAAAATGAAAAAGCATTAAAATATGGGAGTGCAGGCTGACTAGTGACTACACACACAGAAAAAATCCTACAGGACAAATCTGAATTTCCTTTCAAGAGCATGATAGACCTTTTAGAGATTTCTGTTATCCATCTGTGGACTGACCTACTTCATAATTGCTATTAATAACAATTGTTAGCATTCATTTGGGTAAGTTCAGGTAAAGAGTTTATTTGGAGCAGTGTAGTGACTACTGATAGTAGTATTGAAAACTAAATAAAATAAAAATACACATTAAATAATTCTGTAATCTTGTAGGAAATATTGTAAGACAATTGGGAATGAGGAAACAGTATTATGTAACTGAATATTGAATTAAAAGCAAGAGTTTTTCAAGTACAAATATTAATGCTAAGTTAAATTATTGTATCAATTTTACCCCCTGCAGCAATTCTTTTGTTGTTTTACAAATCATAGCAAAAGACTAATTTGGTATGAAATGGTGCTGACATGGAAAAAAAATAAGGAAGACCCTGCACTAGTGAATAATATGATAGTATCAACACTTTTTCAATTTTTGCTGTGAGTTCGATAGTTTTGCTGTGTCTTTGTAAAAGCCAAACTAATAAGGTCAAAGGAAAATAGCCATAAAAAGAAAACTGCTGGTTCAGCAACGTTTCCTGGTGCTTAAACTATGAGGTAGCTCTTCAGCTTGCTTAGTGCATATAGCTTTTTCTATTCATACAGACATTATTTTGTTACTTTTTTTAGTTATACAGTTTACCTTATATTTTAGCTGTGTTTTATTCTGATGGTATTCAACAATATGCTTTATATATGTAGGATATTTTCTGAATCTACTTTTTTCTCTTCCAAACTATTTTCTGTTTTGACTAAACTTTCCACTGCAGCAACTACTTCCTACTAGGTCTTCTTTTGAAAGTAGTTGAGGTAGTAAGACCTATTTAGCCACTGAGAATCCCCAGCAGCAATATATCAATAAGAATAATAAAAATATTATTTATCATTTGTTTCAGGAGCTCTTAACAAGTCCCTCCAAACATGAAAGGTAACAAATTCCCTGTACTGAACAAGTTCACAGTAATGCTATTCAATCTATTTCTGGCAACAGCAACTTTACAATGAAATGGAATTGTAACTTAGGAACATGGGAAGTAAAATAACCATGGAAATAGTCTTGTACAATATTTTTATTGTAAAAGAAAAAAAAATTGCATTAAATTAAAAAGCAGCCTCTCCCTTCCTGAGGACTTGATCTTTGTTCTGTTTCTTCTTTCACAAAGCAGACAATAAAGCATCCTCTTGCATTTCATTGATGATATATTGAGAAGCTTATGCAAAGCCAATTTAAGATGTTGTTCATAATGTTGTTGAATAGCTAAATGGCCTCGATCTTGAGATAGACGCACACATTACAAAATAGAAATAAAGGTTTGCTTCCAGTGTTTTAGTTTGAGGAAATGGGAAATACATAGCAGAATGTCTATAAAGCACTGCCAAAGATTGCACAGTGATTCTTTACTGTTGCTTGGAAAATAAACTCAATGCCAGTTAAAAAAAATCCGTAGGTATCACTTGTTCACATTGAAGCTGCTGTTCTCAAGGACATCATTTTTCAGACACTTGTGGACAGCTTCATTAGAAAAAGAACAGGCAGCCGATTAGGGTGTCTGGTGTCCAAAGAGCAGCACCTGTTAACACTGACAGCTTAAATAGATACAGGAGTAATTGCTAACTGTGTTTCTTTTTTCATCAAGGAGTATTAACTGGTAAAGCTGGCAGAGCAAAATCAGAGTTGTGGTTAAAGCAAAGCTTCTTAACATCCAGGTTTTACTTACAGATCACATTCATCTTACTGGGCTGTATGGGCAACTTTGAGCATGGGTTATGGAGCTGTTTTCTGAAGGTACGTTGAGCTATAGGGCTTTGTAAAGCTTGTCAATACTTCTCTCTTTCATACTTAGACAGAAAAGATTAAGGAGAGTACTGAAACTATTGTAAAAATTAGTTGATTAAAAGAAGTAAGTTCAATGGGGTTTTTTAATTACTTTCTCAGGCCTCTTTTTTGTCTGATGGATAGGATCAATCTATTTTAATGGAATCACTGGCAAATGGTAATACAATTCTCTTAAACTACAGGGGAAAGGATAATGAAAATTGGCTTAGCTGGATAACAAAGAAAATATTCAAAATGTGATCTTTTCTAACTCGTCATATGTTCTATTTTTATATTTATTCAAATTGGGTTCTTTCATGAGTCCAGTTGATAGATCTGCTGAAGCTTAAACTCTGCTGAAACAAGTTTTAGCCTGAAAAATTTTGGAGAACTAGTGCATGTAATAAATGCATGGTTAATCACATAAGGAGATGTGTCGCTCCACAACTCTCCATAAGAACCTGCTTCTGGGTTATTAAAATTTGCGTTTCCTACATGCTTTCTAGGTTAATATATGAGATCTTTATTGAGTGCACAAGAACTAGAATCCAAGAAGTGAGTACTCTTAATTAAAATCTTATTAATAAATACAATATAATTTCCAACCCAAATAATATTATTTTCTTGTATTTTAATGAAATAAAATAAAACTCAGGGTTTTTTTCACTTTGCAATCTGTGCACTTCCCCAGGTAAGCATCATTTTTCTACCTGAAAATAAGTTGTGCTTAAACATGTCTGTCATTCTACCTCTCAAAGGCAAGGCTTTAGATTATTATTACCTCCAAGCCCATCATCACCTCAAATTTTCTGGTTACTGTCTGAGGTCATGCAGCATAGCGCATGAAACCATTCTCTTAGGTCTGGACTATTGCCTCTGCAGGTAAGAAATTCTGCTTATCTTCAAAATGGACTAAGAATCTGCTTAGGGTTTACCCAAACACCAGAACAATCATTTTCTGAAAACAGAGGTCATATTTCCTCCTAATGATGTTTAGACTGAGAAGGGGCAAAAAATGAGAATAGTTAACTGTAAGAACCTCCTGACATTCACTCTCTGTAAAATGCATCCTGGAATGGCTGGCTATACTTTGGGACCAGAAGGGAAGAGGGAGATCTCTGGATCTGGTGCTGCAATATGTACATTAAGTCTGGTCTTCTTTCCTCTCAAACACCTGCCTTTGTAAGTCTTTGTAATTTTGCATCTATGAAATTCAGAATCTGCAAATATACTTCGCTTATGCCTTAGACTTATGGGCATCAACAATGATTCAAGATAACAGAGATAACCTCCTGTCTTTAAAACACTTCACCTCACTGGCTGTTGCATCCTTTAAACCCTGTGCTTTGGAATTATCGCTGCACTTGACTTAAGACTCTAAGCTTGCATCCGTGAGTTGCTGCACAGGCAGCTTTGTGCAGAGTTGACAAGGCAAGTATCTTCTCCTGACCGCTATAAACCAAGCACACTCACTGCCGGCAGCAAGGAGTAAGGGTTTACTGAGAAAGGACTTCAATGAATGCAGATACTCTGCGTACCAAACTTTAGTATGTGTGCTCCATTTACCATGCCTGTATTTTGAATATGGTTATTATAAAAGTAAATAAATAAATTACTTAAAGTAAATCTGGGTAGTATCTTCAAAAAGCTCTTTAGATGTAGGTTCCTTTTCTGCAATATTATTTTTTTCCCATGCAATTTTAGGTCTCTTTCTGATTATTGTTTTCTCTTCAGCTGATACAACATTTTACATGTTCCAGAAATATAACAAGACTTAATATTGGTAGCCACATTTTTATTGTTAGTATGTGAGTTTTATAGCCTTTGGCCAAATTATCCTCTTGCTTACACTAAAGACAAACTTTGGTCTTTAAATTTGTATGAACTAGATATGAAAACCCATATATGCCCATTAGTGATTTTTTCCTAATAGCAGAATTCATTTTTTTTCCCTACCATGTTTGTGGGAGTTATTGTGGCCATTAGCGTGGATCAGAAGAGCATATACAGTGATATTCAATAAAACAGTGAAGAAGTTCTATTTTCAAATTTGTCTTCTAGAGTCCTGAGATGGCTGCACCCCAGCCACTCCCATTAAATAATTTAGTGAAACAACATGGCACTGGTTCCTGTAGCTTTTGGGAGATCAGTAACAGATGGCCTGAAAAGTATTCTGAAGAAGGGAGTGTAGGCAACTGAACTCAATTTTAAGCATTTTTTCAAGACCACAACATATTGTGGCTTATTTATATGATAATATGTAAAAATAGCAGTAAGTGGACATAACTGAATAGCCTTCGTACAATCTCTCTGATGCACCTGGGAAGACTTGCTCAAAGCAGAATTGGAAGTGTATCCTGGTCTAGCTGCACATCAGAGAGGCTTTATTATAGCGAGTTGGACACTGCATTCTAAAATATGCTTTTCAGCCACTTTAAATTTGATCTGATAATCATTTTTGATTGGAAGTGTCTCATCATTAGGCCCATCTTGTAAATTAATTTATGACTTTTTAAAAAGCACCATTTATGTTTAATTAGATTTATCATTAAGTCAAGGTATTTTTTCAATACATTTTCAGCTTTTCAGTATCTTTTTCAGCTCTGCAATCATTCTGACCTCTTATACAGTTAACACTTTCACTTATATGTACTTAATTCAGATTGGTACTAGATTCTTTGCCATGAGCAAAACTCTTGGCTGGAAGATTACATTCTTAAAATAGAGATAGATATAAAATCCGCATACAATGTAATAATTTCTTTAAACTTAGTGATAAAACAAGGAGAGAAATGCAGAAAAATACAGTATGTAAATAGTAAATATTTGTATTGTTGTTAGAACTGGAAAAGCTTACTCACGTCAGAAGTGAAACTGTGGTGAAAATCACTCTCTGAAGTGTCTGGAATTTCTGCCACCAGCCTCAAGCAGTCAGGAATTCACATTAGAAGTAAGGAGTTAATGGATTAAAAGCATCACATGTTCTTAATGGAGTCACTTCCGAAGATGCTTTTGAAAATCCTGCTCTTCTTCGTGATGACAGTTACATAACAGCTATGCACTCAAACACATTTTTTCATAAAACAATAACCTTTCTGAACTCCTTAATTTGCCATGTGTTCATTAAAAAAAAAAAAAATAAACTGCTTACAGTATTGTATAAGCTCATTTCTGAATGAAAAAAAATATGGGTTTCAAAGTAAGCTGTAACTGTCCATGACCCCACCCTAAGGACACAATTGTCATTAGCTAATTCACACTTGCCACGGGTGAAGTTTGGGCTCTGACTGCAGCAGACAGGATATGTGAGCTAAAAGCAAACCTGTGCATGACACAGGGTACAAGCCTGTGGTAGATCTCGGGTGTGTTACTGCTGCCTGACAAGGTCCTGTGTGTCAGCTGGGAACAGCTAGCACATATCTTCTTAGCCTATCCCAGCCACAGTGTGAAGCAAGCTAACCGAAATGCAAGTTAAAGAAGTCTCAGCTAATATATTTTACTTCCCAGTTTGAAGGGAAGAAGTTCACAGGACATTGATATTCTCACTCAGCTTGGGCGCACTCATCATTCCTCATGCCAGTGGACCATTATGGTAATCTTTTGTTAAAATAAAAAAAACATAGTCAGAGGTTGTTCTTTTTGTACCTACTCTATTCCCTTAGATTTACTTTCCACAAGAGAATCCCGGTCTTCCTAGGCAAATAACTAAAGTAGTAGCTCACAGGAATTTACCCATTACATTTAGAAAACCATTTAAATGTAGTGGTAATGAATTGGTTTCTTGCTAAAGAGTTAGAGGTGTTATATACCATCCTGGTTGTATTGTCATGCAATTATCTCATGCAGATCTGCTTGGGAGCAAAAATGGAATTCAGAAGAGATATTTGCTTTTAATTTCCTGCCTTTTCTGGTACTGAAGACTCAGTCTTAAAATTGTAAGACTACACCTTTGTGCATCATATGTTGTCATTCTCTTATGACAGCTGATGAGCTTACTGTTCTTTGATGGTAGTTATTAAAAATGATTTTATATAATACATGCAAACAATACCACTGTGTTTCTGAACATTACTCAGTGGCTTGTTTATTGGCACTTTCCTTTAGTATTACACAAACTATAGCGACAGATTTTTCTCTCAGAAATCATCCCTCATTGCCTTGAACTTGTCAAGATGAGTAAGGCTGTGCAATGCTCATCTATAATGGCATTCACATCTTTAAAGTCAAAGCTTTCATGAAGATATTAGTTCTCTTGGAGGTAGATAAATTTGACCAGATCTTTGAAATAGTTAAAAACACTCCTTAATTAAATATCTAAACTCTAGAAACATGATTGTTATAATTTCTAAAAGCTCCTAAAGAAAACAGAGTTGAATACTTTACCTGTTACTTTATTTTAGATTGGCATGAATAAACATCAAATTTCCTTACTATGGAAAGACAAAAGGTAAACTATGCCTTTTAAGCTGCTTTTTAGTCTTTGAACTTTATACCATATTCATTTTCATTTAAAGATTTAATGCAGCAAATCACAATTCTCAGGAAGGGAAAGAAGAGGCAGTATCATAGATTATAAAATATACTAAAAAGAATTTAATTGTTCATTGAGAATGTTTGGGGATGAAGCCAGCATGTTGGATGTGTGGTCCCTATAACAGCGTTGGCCATGCAGTCCCCTGTCTCATTAGGGAGTGATCAGCACACCAGCTGATGCTGTCAGAGGGAGACTAGAGTCCCCTTCACCCTCCCTCATGGCAAATCTGCTCACATGCTGAATATGCACACACTGGGTAGCCGAGCTTCAATTATGTAAGAACTTGTTCAGACTCCTAGACTGAAGTTTCAGTTACGCTGCCTGCAGTATCCGCTTGCACTCCCAATCAAACAAAGCAGGCATGGAGTACGTGGCTGACTCAGATTTCCAGTGGGCATCAGCATTCATAAACAACATGCATCTTGCTTTTTATATAAGCTACATATTAAGAAGGAAACTAAGGCTGGAAAGCTGGAAAGCAGGTAACCTTCTTTGGTAAAGATATATAGCCAGGAACTCAAACCGATTGCTTGTGGGCTTCATAAACATAAGTAGCTTTCTGGGAGCAAGAGCAGCCGGGCATGCTTGGGGTCATGCCAGGCAGGAAGAGCCATTCCCGAGGAAGGGACGAGTTCCCCAAGAGACGCTACCAGCAGACATTCTAGACTGGGCCTTCATTTCTGTCTGTACCAAAAAAAACCCCCAAAACAAACAAACAAAAAAACCCAACCCAGATTATTGTGAGCGCACTAGATATGGCTCTCTAATTATAATTTTAATTGCATCTAATTGCTATGTTGCATTCCATTGCATAAAACTCTATGTGTTTCTCTGACAGATGTGAATTCATTCAGCTTGAAAACCTTTTGGAGTTTGAGGTATGTAAGTTCATAGCAGGCATCTTGCTCCAGATGGCTACAGCTTTGGTTGAGTAGCATTTTTTTTAGGAATACTTTTTTGAGTACTTCAGTCCTGCTTCCACATTTTTGAGAACACGTACTAATAAGGAACAATGATATCAGCTAGTGGGCAGAAACCCCCAGTCCCCCCAGCCCCAAAACATCTAATTTTCTGTTATTTATTTTAAAATAAAACAATGGAACTGGAGAAGATGGTGAGATGAAGATGAATTTGAAAGAATGCAAATAGGATGAGTGGAATTTAAAAATACAGCATATGAGCAGACAGGATAGAAATGAGAGTGCTATAGAAAAGGTAGCATTTTAGTTTATTTTCTTATAGTTTGCACTACAAATGCTGTTTTTTCTATGGGAATAAAGTAAACAAATTACAAATACCACCATGGTTCTCTGAAAGTGGAATTCAATGATAATTGTATGATTATTTCCATTACAGTGTTTATAAATACGATAGAGCTACTTATCATATTTACAGTGTGTATCAATATTATATCTAAAAACCTCAACCTTTAATATAATGTAGTAGCAACATTCCTGTTGAGTTTGAAACTGTGCCCACATAACAAACGAGAAACTGAGACAGAGAAAGAGAGAGTCCTACAGAAGGACAAAAAAGTATTGTGAATTCCAGGTGCAACACTGAAGTTGGTAGCGAATGGATTAAGTAGACTCTTACAAAGACAAGCATATGAGATAAAGGTATTTTCTTTTTAGGCGGTGTTTGGAGGCAATGGTTCTTATACACATTGAACGAAAGATTTTGAGAAAGATAATGCATTGCTAGACAGCTTAAAAGATGCATTCTGACCTAAGAAAATTTATCCCATTTATCAGCTGTATATTCCTGCTAATTTTTTCTCTCCCCTTTTGAGCTACACTAGCAAAATCCCCAATTCTGATCCTGTATTTACTAGCTCAAGAGGGTTTTGAAGCTCCTTGTAATGTTTTTTGCCATTTAGTGATAGAATTTGGCTTACTTTGTTACCTTACCCTTTTCTTCTTTACCTATATGAACTGTGTTAGCTCTGCTGTACATATTCACAAAAGAAGACTTTAAGTTGTTTAAAATAAAGCAGAAGACCTTTAGCTAGACTGAATTATTGTTGCTCAGCTGATCCCATCTCCCTGCTCCACCTCATCTACCTACCTGAGGAGTGTTTCATTTGTCTGTTGAATTTTGTATAGAGATACATGTTTTACTTAAGGTCTTTAGGTAAAAAAAAAAATACATATGACATTAATAGTTAGTTAAACATTTATTATTAATATATTTTAATTAGTTAAATATAAATAAATTAGATAATATTACAAATAAAAACAAATGAAGAGAGAATAAACATTTCTGCAATCACAGGGGAGATTTGTAGTATATTTAATATCTGAACCCCATTTCTTTATATGTTAAAAATAAGATATTTGTATCTTAGTTAGCAGGAAAAATGGCTTCTGTCATAACAGAAGTAGTCAGAAATCTATTTATTCTAATTTTTTATACAAATGCAGAATCATTTAGGCTGAAAGGGACCTCTTGAGATCATCTAGTCCAACATCCCTGCTCAAGCGGGGTCAGCCAAAACAGGTTGTCCAGGATTGTGTCCAATTGAGTTTTGAATATCTCTACAGGTAGAAAGTTCACAACCTCTCTGGGCAACCTGTGCCAGTGTTTGAGCACCCTCACAGTAAAAAAGTGTTTTCTTATTTTCAGATGGCATTTCATGTGTTTTAATCGGTGCCCATTGCCTCACATCTTGTCACTGGGTGTTACCAAGAAGAGTCTGGCTCCCTCTTCTTCATTTTCTCCCATCAGGTGCTTATACACTTTGATGATATCCCCCATGAGCCTTCTCTTCTCCAGCCTGAACAGTCAGAGCTCTCTCAGCCCATATGAGAGACGCTCCAGTCTCTTAATCATCTTTGCAGCCCTGTGTTGGACCCATCCAAATAAGTCCATGCCTTGCTTGTATAGAGAAGCCCAGAACTTGACCCAGCACTCCAGATAGGGCCTCATCAGTGCTGAGCAGAGAGGAAGAACTACCCGCCTCCACCTGCTGGCAATGGTCTTTCTTATACAGCTGGGGATACTGTTGGCCTGTTTATGCTTTAAGGGTGTGCTGCCAGCTCATAGTCAGCTTGTTGATCCCCAGGACTGTGAGGTCCATCTCATCAGCAAAGCTACTTTCCAGCTGGTCAGCCCCCAGTGTGTATTTGTGCATGGGGTTATTCCTCTCCAGGTGCAGGACTTTGCACTTCCCCCTGTTGAACTGCATGAGGTTACTGTCAGCTTGTCCAGGTCCCTCTGAAAGATGGCACAACTATCTGGTATATCAGCTGCTCCTCCCTGTTTTGTGTCATCTGTGAACTTGCTGAGGATGCACTCTGTGCTGTTGTCCAGGTTATTAATAAAGAAGTTGAACAGTCTTGGGCCCATTAGTGAGCCCTGGGATACAGCACTCATGACTTGCCTCCAACTAGACCTTGTGCCACTCATCACACGGCAGACACTGTCAAAGGCCTTACTAAATTCCAGGTAAACAACATCCATGGCTCTCCCCTTATCCACCAAGGTAACCTCCTCGTTGTACAACACTATTAGGTTAGTCAAGCATGATTTCCCCTTCTTGAATCCATGCTGGCTATTCCAAATCACTTTTTTGTCCTTCATGTGTTTGGAAATACTTTCCAGGAGGACTTTCAGCACTAAAAGTGGAGTTACCAAGGTAGATTTTAACTATGTTATTCTCTTCTGCACATTTCACATGGTCACATTTTCACATTTCACAAGGTCAGAAACTGTGTGTTTCTAGCAAATAGTGAGTTTTCCCTTATCAAAACTTGTCAGACGATAATAGTTAATTTTTCCACTGCTCTGTAGTTTGTTGAAGATATTACCAGACAATGACTACAACAACATGGGCAGCCAGAAGAAGGAACAGAAAAATACAGATACTTTTCAACTGATGTTTCAGTATTCATTTAAAAATGTCATCACTGGAATTAAACAATACAATTATCTCAAGTAGCTTTGCTCTGTAGAGCCATTACTTTGGACATTTTAGAATTTTGGGGCAATCTGTCAGGTATGACCACTGCTTCCTTAGTAAATATGTGTGGTTATAGTTCATAACAACTTGAAAATCAAAGAGGATAATTTATGTGGCTGATTGTTACAGAGCTAACGTTAAGCACTTGACTGGGCTGCCTAAATTAGGAGTTGCTCTAGCCTCTGTGCCTCGAGAGAAAAGAGAGAAAGATAAGCACCTTCAGAGGATATTTTTGATCCTAGGCGAAGTGTGTCGCTTCCTTTGCAGCCTTTCTCTCAGCAGTTGATAGGAGCCATGAACGGTCTCCAAATAGAGGTGAAGCTGTCAAGAGCCTAGAAGTGGGAGGGAGAAATTAAAGCATCTGTTATAATGAGAGGCATTAATGTTGAATATGTGTAAGGCTTCAGCTGCACCATTGCCACACTCGGTTGCCTCACATGCCTACAAACATGTTCTCATGTTAAGTAAAGTATTATTGCTGCCTATTGGGAGACCTGTATGAAAATTGGTTGATTACAGCCGTATCTCCACATGAGCCCACAGCAGAGCTGATTGCAGAATGAAAGGGGAAGAAGACTCAAACTTTACAGATGGAAAGCAACATTAGTTAGGGCCCTTCAGAATAATGTGGTGCCTACTTCTCCGATGGCTGCTGAATTGAGAAAGAGCATATATCAGAACATTCAATAACAGTGTGAAAAATGGAACGACTTTTGAGAAATAGAGCCTAAGATACAGTCTGAAAAAGAATCCTTATTTACCACCTATCAAGTTGACCATTTGGTATCCATTTGGAATGGAAAAATTAACATTTGGTCTCTTCTATTCTGTCACAGTCTAAGAGGAACCATTTCCTGTCTCTGTAGTAGAATTTGCTAATGAACAGCTCCAAGATTTTAACAGTATATATTAGGTGAAACCAAAAAAACCTTAAACCTTCAAACATCATGCTTCTCCTTTGAATACACAGAATACTTTCGTAGTCAATGACCTGGGAACGGACTCTATCTTCAAATTTAGGCAAGGAGGTTTTCTAGGTTTTATGATTCTTGATAAACTCTGAGGCGGATATAGATTGTGGTTGTGTCCTTTCCTGTTCACATGAAGAATGGATATTTGGTTTTGAGATGTCTCAGTTTTATAATATAGTGTACCTGACTGACAGGTGCATTACAAAAATAAGTCAATGAAAGATTCATGTCACACACATATATAGTTCATTCACTAGTTTTCACTAGATGGATGAATATATAAATTTTCTCACAGGGAAATCCACTAGCACCATCAAATTCCTCAGGAAGTGATGTAATTCAGCCTGCTATGTAGGCACATTTCTGCATAATATGATAGAAGTGGTGGTGTTGGCTCATTCAACCAAATAAAACTTTGTCTTTCTCTATGCTTACTGATCCTATAGCTCAATTTTATCCCTACAAACTTTAGATATCTAATGGAGATGTTTAGGTTGGAAGAAAAACTGTCCTCTGTTCCCTCTGTAGACTATAGTGATGCAGAGAGAGGCCCCCAGGGAGTCACTTTTGTAGAGGCAGGTGCTTTTGGCTTTCCTTTGATAACAGAGGGAGTCTGGGTGGCTATACTCAGCTGGAGAGACTTAATTACATGTGGGTTAGAAATTATTAGCCAAATGCTAATTGGTTAATTGGTATAACTAACTTAAATTTAGAGGCCTTAAATTCTTTACTGTGCCATATTATGGTTTCAGTCAGAGGAGTGCTCCTGTGCTTGAATAGCTGATGGTTTGTGCTGAGGGCCCTAGCAGTCAGTCCTTCTGTCTGAATTCAGATTTCTCACTTTTTCAGTGAATTCTTTAACAACTGAACACACACACAAAAAAAGAGGTAGGTGAGTAGAGCTGTTTGATTTATATTTTTGTCTTGTTTGATGTATCTTATTTTTTCTTAATAAGGAATGCTGTTAGATACCTGTCCTGGTTTTTAGTTGGAACAGAGCTGGGTTTCTTTTTAGTAGCTAGAATAATACTGTGTTTTGCTCTCAGCCTGAGAAAGAAACACTGATACCATACCAGTGTTTGCATTTTTGTTGCTGGAAGTGAAGGACTTTGGGTTCTATTAGTCTACAAGCACAAGATTTAAGGGCGTGAGGAATATTTAAATTAATAAGCTAAATTGGCATTTGGGTATGCCAATAGGACTTTCCATATCATGTCATGCCCAGTATATCAGTGAGGGTCTCTTCCTCTTTTGTCTCTTTCTGGCTTTTGCTTGGGCTCTCGCTTTTCCAGGATTGCGGTTTCAGTTCGGGATTGTCGCTCCTCTGGGATCGTTATCTGGTAACAGACCAGGCTCGGTCAGTGGTGGGGTGAGCAATAGCACTGGATGTCACTCATTTGCATATTTTGTTACTGTTATCATTATCACTACTATTTTAATATTAGTATTATTTTAAGTTTTCTCTCTATTATTAAGCTGATCTTATCTCAACCTACAAGCCTCTTTATCCTTGCCTCCCAATCCTCTCCCCTATCCCCTGGAGGTGGGGGGGAAGTGGGTGAATGGCTGTGTTGGCTTCTGGCCAAGGGCTAGCCCATTGAAACTATCACAATATCTTAATCAAAAGATGTGTGCTGGCAAGCCTAATCTCATAGAGAGGCCCTTTCTACAGCCTATAAATCAGTGTTTAAACGTGGTGAAGGGTAGATTTCTGATATACCCCTCTCTCTAACATCTCTCCCTGGCCATTTTAGACAGCTTCCTACTAAACACTTGTAGGATATAGGAAATGAACTGTCAATCTAGTTTTGAGTAAAAAAAAAAAAGTGAAGTGTCTTACATGGAGCTCATGCACAGAGCTACAGAATCGCTTCTGGAAGTGTTGCAATAATGGGAGAGTGGTTCTGAGCTGCCTTGTTGTCTCGCATCTCAGACTCTCTGAGCAGCTCTGGATATTGGCAAAAGCACAGTTATAACAGGTCATATTCTGTGTATCTACAGAAGATGTTCTCAGTTTCAAACCAAAGAAATTACTCTGAAGTCCCTAATCCATTCCTACAGGACTTAAGGAGCCAAAGTAAAAGGCTTGGTCATGCCAAGTATGTTATCTGATACCATACTGAAAAGAAACACTAATGCAAATAACTTGACGGTGGCTTAATGGTGCACAACACAGAACTCTTGTTTTTAAAGTGGGGGGGAAAAAAAAGGACTCAGTCATCCCCAAATCTCAATGCTGCTGATCAAATTAATATGCTGTTCAAATCTCTGCTTCTGTGCTATTTCTTATAATTGCCTAGATTTATGTTGGGTAAAGTTTCTGGAAACAAAAATCACTGTAATCTGTGGCTTTTTTAATCAAATTTTGCAGCTGTTAGGGTGCCTAAAGTTACTGTTTCTAAGGGCAACCTATCTTCTCTTCACTTTCTTTTTTAAATCCCTCTTTTCACATTTCTTTTGCCATAAATGTGTGTGGGGGAGAACCCTGTTTAAGCTTGCTTCGTCAATCCACTGCTTTGAATTTTTAATAATGACAGCTAAATAATAGATGCTCCCCAAAGGTAACAAAATCACAAGTAACATTCTGATGGCTTCTCTGTAGTCTGCTATGGAAACAAACATCTGTGAAAGATTATTTTCTTTAATGCTGCCTGACAAAGATGACCTTTAAAGTTATCACAAAAGTGAAGCTTTAGCCACCTGCTGAGGAATAAAAGGCAGATATTTATACAGTAAATGTTTTAACTGCTGCAGGGAAAAAACAATTAAAAATGCTTTAGATAAATCTTCAAATGATATGAAAATTAGAAATTGGGCAATAGGAACTTCTTTGAAGTTAACTTGTTATATTTTATATTCATATTCAGTAGGTAATAACACAAATTAATACCTCAAAAATACCAAGTATGCAGTTTTGAACAGGCACAAGCAGTGTTTCATCTGCAAATTGAGAAAAGAACAATATTAAAGAAAACTTTATTAAATATTAAAGAAAAAGTTACTAAGACTTTAGTAAGCAGTGCAAAGGAATGACTGAAGTATAGACAAAAGGAATCTGTGCTAGAGTAGCCTCAGGGCAGCAGCTGGGAGTACACAAGGTGATGCTGATTTGGACTGATGCAAACTAGCAAATATCTTCTGAAAAAATTTCTAGATTAAGTTGAAATGGGAAGCTGTGTTTACAGAACTCTTCCATAAAATACTATAAAGAATAGAGTTTGGTATTCCTAATATTTGAAACAGTAGATTACTAAACTTTGAGTCTACATCAATATAACTTTTTCAAGGAGCACAATTAAAAATATTTCATTTTAAGGATGTTATCACATTTTCTATTAAACTCCAGTTATATTTAGACACAGATGATATTATGCAGACATATCAACATAATTCCACATAAAATGAAGTAAAATTCTGCCATAATGGAATAATTAATTTTATTGTGAATTACACTTTTTATTGTTTTTCATCTTTGACTTCTGAAATACTGGACTCTTATCTCAAAAGGTATTGCATCAAAAGACACTAGCATTTTTTGGTGACCTCTTCTTTCGTGATCTTGCTTATGTTGTCAGAAGTGATGGAGTCACAACAATGGTTATCTTTGGTTCTTGTGATTTTTTTTTTCCTATCTTCTTTATTTCCTACTCAGATGTGACTGATTCCTTAGAGAAGAAAGGCAATAATCTCTAGAGCTTCTATGTGTGGATTCTTTTTTTCTTTTTTTTTTCCTATTGACATAAAGATTCAGTCTTCACAAAGTAATCCCTAATATTTAGGGACTGGACTGTCAAGAAAATGTTATGTAGGGAAGATGCCCATAATTGTCAAGAATAAAAATAAAAATGAACCTAAAAGCATGAAAATGTAGCTTTATTTTTCTCAGACATTGATTTAGTGACTGAGGAAAATAAAATTGATTTTTTTTCTAAGAAAAGGCAATTATAAAAGTTGGTTAACTGTTAACCACAGTATTTGATAAATCTTAAATAATCCAGACAGAAGATAAAGTATTGTCAGTCTTTAATTATAGAGGCTGGGTATTTCTGGTTGGAGTTAATGCAAAGTATAATTTCTGTACAAATGGTATGGATTAATTTATTTTATTATTTCAGATGCGCTGTAAGATTTTTGAGGATGGTTTGCTTAGAATAAGTTAGGTAGATTAATTTTAGTGGGGTTATTTGTAGGGATTTTTGTGGGCTTTTTCCTGTCTCGTTATACAAGCTCAGTTTGGAATGATCTCCTCTACAGTTTTCCTGACACAACTTTCTGCTGATTTACAGATCCTTGAGGACTGTTCTTCCAGCAGAGTTCACAGATACAATTTTTCCTGTTGTGTACACAGCCCATTTAGATCTTGACTCTACAGTGGCTACGTGTCAGCCTCACCTCCATCCCTGGGAAGG
>NW_010293855.1:0-11723 GCF_000700745.2 Antrostomus carolinensis
TACCCTGCCTCAGCCCCGCGGCGTGGGCGAGGAAGGGGCCTGTGTGCGGGGCGCTGCCAGCCGCCCTGCTGCCCCCGCACCTCGGGGGCCGAGGCACCGTTCGCGTTAGGTGGTCGCGGCCGGTGTCGTGAGGCACTGGTTGGAAATGTAGTAGAAAAGGTACACAAGGGTGGTTGGAGCTGCCCAGCTGCCCGTGGGGTGGGCGGCGGGGGTATTTTCCCCTCTCATCTCAGGTGAAATGACCGACAAAATCTTCCCCCCCCACCAGAGCCCCCAAGCCCACAGGAACAATGTTCCCACCCCAGCAGAGACCTCTGCAGAGACAGAGACAAATACTGGCCTCCAGGACCAGATCCGACAAACTTATGCGATGGTGTTTTCACACATCATTTACTGACAGCCAGAACTGTCCCGGGCCCCGTGCCCGCCCAGAAGCATCCTCCAGCAGAATCTGAATCAAGTGGAAAAACCTCATTAACCTTTCTCGAGCTAGTCACACCAGGCAGTTGCACACAGGTGTAAACCTTGGCAGGATTTGTCTCTCATTGAAGTTCTTTATCACACCGATACGGCAAAAATGTTACCTGCTTGCAAGAGGTCAAGTTACGTTTCCTGTGGGAACCCAGGTTTTCCTGTCTCTTCTACTTCAACCACAAAATTACATATACATAGCTATAAGTATCACAGAAACATACTTTTAAAACAAAGCAAACCTGTTGAGCAGAAAGTGTAAGGATAAATTACCATAACAGTTTAATGGTATACTTCATTTTCACTTAAAGTGTAGTTACAAAGAAAGGAAACAGAGAAACTGGGTTTTTGTCTACAAGAATCTATAGTAATAAGAAGGCAAATGATTTCAAATGGGCTCAATGCTGGGTCCGTCTGAGTGTATGCACACAGTAGTAGGATCAGGTCTAGGGATGCAATAAGTTTTGAAAAGTGGATCTCCAGAAAGATTTATTATCAACAACCTGGTTTGCATTACATGGCTTATTTAACTCCACCTTTCCGTGAGTGAAAACAGCCTTGGTAGGTCAAACCCATTCCCCATGTAGCCCAGTGTCCTGTCTCCAGATATAGTCAGTGGTGGATGCTGAGGGAAGAGCACAGGGTTACCTTAACTATCCAGTGATACTTCCCTGGGGCATCCTCCCAGCTCTCTGAAGCTCAGGGAGTTCTTCGTGGCAGTGTTTGATGTCACCACACTTCATACTCTCTGGTGATTTTTTCCTTCTATTAGGTTGCTCATTGACTTTGTGGATTCGTACATGCTTCTGGCTCTCACAGTGTCCCCTGGCAGGGAGTTCCAAAGATTAACTAGCTGCTTCTTATGTGAAGCCTAGCTTTGTTCATTGGCTTTGAACCAACATCTGCCAGTTTGCAAGAACCCCTTGCTGGTTCTTGTGTTGGAAGAGACAACAATCATTTTCTATTCATGTTGTCCATTACATTCTTTTTTACAGGCTTCTGTTGTGTTCCCCCTCTGGTTTTGCCAGCTAGAAAATTCTACTCTTTTTAGGGATACCAGGAATGTAAGCCATTCCACACGTGCCCTTCATTATAACAGATTCTGCTTCTAATACCTTCTTTTTAAGGCAGAGGAATGTATCTCCATAGTGTGTTGGGTTCCCCATGCAGTTCCATGGCAATGTCCTAGTTTCCAGTCCTCTCCTAATAATTCCTCATACTTCCTCTTTGCACCGTTGTTGAGTATGAAAATGACATTTCTGTGGAACATGTCTGTTCTAACCCCACCATCTCTCTCCTTAGTGGTAATAATACCTCAGACTGTCACTGTCTACTTGTGGATGCTGCAAAGACCTTCAAGGCCAAACTCGGACCTCTAAGTTTTCCAAACCCAATACATAACCCTGAAAAATACAGGGTTTTGTAGAGTTGAGAGTCTAAGTTTTGTAGAGCTAAGGCTCTGAGACCAAAAGCACGTTTTCACCGTTATAGCTCTGATGTGGCTCCACGAAAGGGGCTTTGAGCTTACGTTTTGCTATAGTAAGTTTCATTTGTTTGTTTTAGTATTCTACCAGAAAAGTGATAAAGAAGCAGAAGTGCTAATGGCAACATTGTAAATCCTTGAAAACTCGCACATGCCCGAACTTTAGGGGAAAAAAAATAGTTTTCATAAAGCAGCAAATGCCACAGGAGAGCTTCCTGCTAGTTCCTGGGGTGAAGCACCACACTGTCTCACCTTCCTTTTCCTTCCTACACAAGCGGAGGGATGAAAGGGTTGCTCTCTTGAGGAAGAAGTCTTTCTGGCTGCGGCCAAAACCACTCAGGTCACATGTTCATCATGCTCTTCACCAGCACAGCGTACTTGCCCAGTTTGGAAGTCTAAAGGTTAAAAGACCAAACCTGAAACCACTGGCAAGAAGATGAGCAGTCTATTTTAACTCTTCTTCACAGAGTGAAACCAGCGCTCCTGAAGGAGCCAAGGTGAGACGGCCATCGAAAATCATCATGCAGATGAAATGCAAAGAAAGGCAATTTCAGCCCTGTGGATGGTCACCCCACACAGAGAGCAGTAAATGACTGTGTCTTCTAATGACAAACTGCTCTCTGTGCTTGCAGCAGCGGAGGGAACAGAGGAGCTGTAGTTTCCCGAGCAGTTTCAGCCTCCCTTTCTCCGGCCATTTGTTCCCGTCCTCTGGCACCTCGTCCCTTGTGTCAGCATAAGCGTTCGTGCAGCTGTGCAGTGAGCCAGGACTCATAGCAAAGATAGCCCAGGGAAGGAAAAGAATTTTTAATGTTACTATTGATCAGTTCCCCGGGCTGGTTCATGGCGTGGCTGCTGGAGCAGTTGTGCAGACAAGGGAGGGGGAGGACAGACGCTGCGTGCAGGGGAGGAAGTGTAACCGTAGCATTGCCCTTGGTGGTGGTTGTGGCTTAAGCCCATTTCAACTCTCAGTGGACCCGTAGGGGTAGAACTGGAGAAACTTCCTTCCTTACTGGAAGAGGCACTGTGAGAGTAATGGGAACCCAACATTTATGTTCTGGCCACAAAAGAAATTCCTTGCCCTCTATTTTTTTTTTCCCCAGTTCTTTGAAATTGTCTTTGTTTTATTCTTTTCCGCATTTAATACACTGGGGCCCTAATCACTGACCAGACATACAGAGGTCACCAACTGTTGTAACTTTTTAAGAGCTTAATCATCAACAGTATTCAAGGAGATGAGTAAAGAGACAGGAAGTTCTGAATTTTCATTTTGTTTCTGCTACTGATTCATCCCATAGCCTTGGGGCATCTCATTTCCTGCCTCCACTCCTGTTCCCTGTGTGGAAAATGGGAGTGATTTTGACCTTCTTGATAGTATGAAGTGTTAGACATGTGCCCCATTCTCTTTAGGGAAATAGTTCTCACCTTGGCCAGGAAGGTCCATGAGGGAGGCTCAAGCTAGGGTGAGAAATAGCGGAGCAAGCAGTAGTGAGCGTGGCTGAGCGAGGCTTTTCACAGTGTAGCTCTCCTTCTGCAAGTGGGCTCCCGAGACCAGAGGAAGCCTGGGAGGCTTTAAAGACTGCCTGTTCTCCTCATGCTGGTGAGTCCTCCTCACGCTGGTGATTACGACACATACTGGGAGCAGATCATATACAGAAGGATGCCTCACAATCAGCCTTCCTCCAGCTTACACTCCTCTTCTCTGCAGCTTCCACCACCACTATCTCACACCTCCATGTGGGAGCTGCTCTGCATGAACAGTGCTGACACACCCTGGCTCGTACACTGCATCAGAATGTCATATAGGGGGATGTGTTCCCAAAGCTCTGGTCGCCCAGTTGTGCACACTCTGCTGCTGGTGCCATCCTGCTGCTTCCCCCCTCCCCAGGATATGGCACTGCCTCTCAGACCGAGGGGTTGCCCTCATCCTGACATGCAGACAAGGCTCAGGCACATAGCTGGACCCAAGCACAGGGAAGCACGGGTAGATATCACTGTAGGTGACATTGAGTTGTGCAGGGCCCAAAAGGAGCAGCTTTCCACCAGCTGTACACTTCGAGGCAGTCACTGTCCAACCCCTGGCTTCCTCTGTTAGCAGATCATGGAGTGGATTGAAAGGACTCCTGAAAAGCAGGGTCTGCCTAAATATAGCAATCCCGCTAGCTCAGGAAGAGTGTCAGAGGCAGAGCACTTTCAAGAGCTGCTCCATACTGGGTGAGAAGGCACAGTGCTATCAGCATTGTCAGCGCTTCAGAGATGCCCACCTTTCCCCACCCTCTGCCAGGCTCCACATCTGTGCTGTTCTTCCAGCTGTGCCAGTACAGCACCCCTGTGTTGTGGTCAGATAGCTGGGCTGATCTTAGCGAGAAAGAAAACACCTTTTTCTTTTTTTTTTTTTTGCAGGCTTTGCTTTACCTCTTATTATCACCCTGCTTTGAAGGAATGGTGGGCAGTAATGTGAGAACAGGAATTCCTCAAGTTGTTATTTATTGCACAGGGATCTAGGTATCACAAAACTGTATCCTAAAAGTCATTTTGGGGTGATAGAGTTACCTTAAATGACATTGCAGTATAGCCGAGGAAAACAAGTTAACCCTCGTCCTGCAATAATTAATGTCATCCCTGTGCAGCACTGGAGCACCCAGCAGTTGTTATGTGATCCAAATCATAAATAAAATAATGCAATACAATGTTTATATCATCTTTATGCTTTTATGCTGGCTGTGGTAAATAAAGACGGAACCTGGTCCATCTAAAGCTGTAGGACATGAGAAGCTGATAGCTGAAATGGTATGAAGTTTGCCAGGACAATGTGCTCCTGGAGAAATCTATGAATAAACCTGAGCCAGTGGAGTAAAGTTCAGCAATTTGCATCACCTAGCTGGGGCATTTTGAATCTGGTTCTGAACATGCCCACACAGGATTTACATCTGTGGAGCCACAGCCTTTGTGAGGAAGCTGCTCTGTCCCTGGAAGAGAACAGGACAAGGAGGGGTGATTTCATGCTGCCTTGGTCTTTTGGTGACTCCACATCCCTAACTGAACTTCCCAGAGTGAATTTGCAGTGTAGCCCAGGATCTCACACTGCACATTAAACTGGGAATTGTCAGTCCTGCAGCCAGGCTTAAAGCTGGCAAAAATGCATAAACCTGGCATAAAAATTCTGTTGCATTCTTGGGCGAATTGATAAATTCCCAGGTATATTTTCGGATACTGCCCGTGCTGTAAGTTTTAACAAGCTAGCTGTTTCTGGTCCTGCTATCGCACAAAGCAGGCAATTACCAAGTGTGGCTGGCTGTCACAGGCTATCTCTGCTTGCAGCTAAGCTGGCTTGTAGTTATCTTCCCATGACCCAACTGTGACACGTATTTCACCTCTTATATAGGGCCCTGAGCCATATCTGTAGTGGCTATGAGCAAACTTTTTTCCTCCCCTTCTGAGTCAGAACTCCTCAGGGAGTATTGTCCCTCCTCATGTTTTTCTTGATGTACCTTTTCTCACCCAGGGGCACCTGGCGATTCTCACGTGGAGTTTCTGAGATCCCTGCTTCAGGATGATGAGCAAGGCAGAGAGACAACCTGCTCATGACACATTTGTACCCTGGAATAAGAAAAGCTGTTCTACCAACATGGTATGATGGTGGCTGTGGCTCTGCAGGCCTTGTGTAAGGACCTCCCAAGCCTTCTCCACCAAGCACACAGGCACATATCCTATGTTTTTTCTCCTGGTCTTTTGGTTCCTGTCACTGCACTGTTGTTGTGCTGGTGCCTTGTGATCAAACAGATCAGCATTGGAAACAACCCTTGTTTTCAGATTTTGTTTTGTTTTATCCATCTCAGTTGTGCTCATGGTGTGGTGAAAGGGCAGAAATGAGCAAGGCAGTGAGGGTGGAGGTGTTTGGGTTACTCTTTTATAGGCCTCCAGCTTATACAAACACAGTTCAAATTGAGCCTGTGAGCCTACCAGGCTCTTGAGGAGTTAGGTGGGGATTACTTCTCAAGAACTTAGGCCTTGTTTTGGCATGGCCCTGAACATAGTCTTGATATGTGATGTACTGAGTCAGAAATGCCACAATGACATGATGCAAAGCGCTGAACCTGTATGAACTTATTCTGTCAATTCAGATGTGTTCAAAAAATTCTGAAGGAGTCATTTTTTCCTAGAACATCTTCTGGTGGAGCAGGTTCTGTAGCCAGTTTAAACCTGGCAAAAAAGCATAAAGCCGGCACAGAAATATTTCTGTATACGTGGGCTAACTGAACGGAAAGAAGATTCTTGTGATGGGCCATCTTATCCAAAGCAAGCTGATCCCCAAAAACCCACAGATTTGGTAATAACCAACCTCTAACCATGGCCTGAGTTGGTACAGAAATCATCATGTTACCAGAATGCAGCCAGTGCACTTCTACCAACAGTTGGCTTCTGCAAGAAAGCTGTGAGAGCATAAATTCCCACAGTGCCCCTGGTCTGAGTACAGCTACCTTTAATCCCGCAAATTTATCCCTGTGTTGAACATCATGCATTGTGCAAACTCCCTGGGAATTCATAAATCTTTGAGGACAGTGGCTTTAGTGAGGTAAATTATAGAAATCAAATTTAAAGTGTAAAGCATATATTTTAAACAAACATTAAGGCTGCTGAAGTCTGCCTATGAAAGCTTTCTTCTTCAGTTTTCAAGTTACTTTTATTTGAATGTTGAAGAGATTTTTGTTTTGTGTTATATTTTACAAGGAGTAGGGAGTTATGTTTTGAAAGTAACTCTAAAAATGAAGAGTGAATTATCACCAAAATGCAAAAGAAAAGGGGGAAAAAAGCATAGGTGAGAATTAACTGTCCTTTCAAATGAAAAATCAAAAACCCAGTGCTGTTGAAGGAAATGTGGAACCACATAAGGATTTCCACAATTAATACACAGGATTAATTGGTTTAAGTTTCCCTTTCATTTTATACAGTGTGAGGTCCACAGTGGCCATAATTTCATAGAACTCTGGCTTTGCCAGTGAATCGAACTTAAAATGATCCCTCTCCTCTCTTCCCTGGCACCTCATACCTGGTTTCACACTGCGGAGCACTGCCCTCTCCATGGGCAGCTCCTGGTACCAGAAGAAGGGTTTGCAGGGGGGAGCCACACACCAGCTTAAAAATAACACTCCTCCAGAAGAAGTTATTTTTAGCGTGAATCAGTTCTGATTGCTGGCATGACCCCACAGACAACTGCGGTGGCATCACCAAGAAGGCCATGATGGCAAAGAGGAACACGAGGGAGACTGAGATGCTGAAAAGGCGTTGGCAACTTTTCAACTTTTTAAGTTGAAAACGCCTTTTAAACCAACTTTTTAAGTTAGCTCCAATAGCAAAGCCAAGATCTCATGGAGCTGCTGCTGACATGTCAATAGAAATGCCAGGGAAAGGGCTCGTGGGAAGAGACAAAACCTTTAGGCATGACCACGCAGCATATAATTTAACAGAAGACACCCACTGGTCATAATAGATGGTTGAAATGAAAAGTATTAGTCACCCTTGGGTTGGTGATTGACACAATGTAATACTCCAGGTATTGGGGTTTTTTTAAAACAAAATGTCATCAAAATATAGTAAAAGGCTGAAAGTTGTGGGGCATTGATGGGTTTTGGTGTGAGGCAAAATATTTTAGCTATGGTTTAGTTTGAAATGTCATTTTCTGTCCTGTCCTCTTCTTCTAGATCTTATTGATTTACCAGGTGACTCTTCTATATGATGCATTTACCCTTTGTGATCTGGTTTTGAGGAAGCCAGATATCAGGGATATTGTGACACAGCAGTTTGGTAAAGCTCCTCAGTGTAACTCTTAGAGAAGAGCTTCCTAATCGATCCGATTATTTTATCTTCTGAAATGTGGAGGCTTTTAAGGGTTCTGGTCATAATAGAAACTCTGAATAAAGAGAGTCTACAGAGAACTAACATCTCCAGATAAAACATACAGGATTCACCTGTCCGTTTTGCATGCTTGTATCTAAGCTGATCACCTAAGCTTCCTTTAACAGCTGACTGAAGAAGTAGGCACCTCCAGGGTATGGTTCATCTCATCCTGAAACAGACAGCTAAAGTGGCTCAGAGGAACGGTATCTCAGCACTGACAACAAGAAAGGCATGGTGAGCTTGGACACCAAAGCCTGCACTGAAGATGTCTTGGGCTGGTGTGATGAATCCCATGCAGCCGGTCAATGCTCTTCCATGCAATGCCAGGTTTTGAGACTTTCAGCTGAGCAGTCCTGCATGCTTTGGAATATGTTTACCCATTTGACTAGCAAAGTGAAGTCAAAGGGACAGCTATTTAACTGCTGTGAATTAGTATAGCTCTTCTTGTGAAACTGCATGGAAGCTCTGTTGAACAACTTGTCTCATTTAAGACCAGTGTATTTACTATAAGCAGTCATCATCAGAAACAAGTAGACTGTTAGCCAATGGTGAATAAGCAATTTGCCCTCAGCATAATTAGCTCTGAAATGGAAAAAGCAGGAAAATTTATACAAAGAATAGAAAAACAGCACGCTATTTCCCAACAGCACTTGAAAACTTTTTCTGCTGATTTGATTGTTGTTGTTCCCTCATCTCACAAGCCCAGACTGGAGCCGTTACTTGGGCTAGGTGTAAATACATAGGGACAAATGATGAGATGAAGGCGTACACCACAGGATAAAATTCCAGTTGAGAAGACAGCTTAAGTACTGAAGGTGGTGGGACGTTAATGGCATGCAAATACGTGCTTCTGAATAAGGGCGTTCCCTGAGATCAGATCCTAAGTACTTGGCAAGAGTGCTTTGCAGAGTTGCCCAGGACACTGCCAGATGTGCTCAAACCTTGCCTGCTGTTCCCTTGTTGATCAAATCCTTGATTTACTCCAGGAGAGAAAGGATATCTTTACACTAGTGTTAGGATCTGAAATTCTTCTTACTGAAGATGAATGTGAGCTCACCAAACTATAGTTTTCCCTTGCATTTGAATTGTGACCTGATTGAGGGTAAAAACCATTGCAGGTGGAATGCTCTTGAACTCCATGGAATCACGTCAGCCCAAAAAGCGGTGGAAATAGGACATCTCCACCAAGGTGGACACTAGTACAGCAGAGAAAAAAAGGCCCAGTCTTGGTGTTCACTCAGCTATGCTGGGAAATAACATGTAGATATATTTTCATACCTTTGAAATGCAATACCAAGCAGGTGAAATTACTGTGTCTTAAATAAGGGCCAGTTACCTTAGCATCAGGCATTCCAAGCATTTTGTAACAGTTAGCCACTTTCACCGCCAAAATAATGTAAGAAACAATTTTTTGGTGATGAAATTTTACACTGTCAAGGTATAAAATTATATTAAAATATAAACCTTCTCCCCATGTCACACCAGACTTCAGAGAAAAAAAATATTATTGTCTTTATCAAAATGCTGAGAAATTGGAGGTCACATGTTCTTTTGTACTAGGAATTAACTTGGGATTTGGGGTACCTAACTTGACACAAACTATTTTCTTTCACAGTTTGCATGTCATTTTTCTTGGCAGTTGACTTTATATACTCTTTCTCAATCTTTTATTTTTCTACAATCCTAACATCCCAAAATGTGTGCAGATCTCTAAAAGCTGTGGCTTCCCTTGAAAAATCCTGGAGCTAAGCCTCTTGCCCAAAGATAACTTGCCTGATGCAATCTGCAGCTATACTGCCTTTTCACACAACCCTTGCAGCAACGTTAAGGTCAAGCTCCTAGACTGGCTGTCTAAAGCACCCAGGATCACACTGCACCCCAGCACCCACACTGCCATGGTGTGTTTATGCAATCTGGCTTCCTAGAGCACGTGCAGGCATCATGCTGCACAGCCAAACCACCTCTGCCGAGCTGGATCAGTCTTCTGTCCAGATGCTGTCCAGATGCGTGCCAGCCAGCGCAAAAAGGGATAACAGCTTTATACTATGTTGCCTCACTGTATTTCAAAAGACAAAGCAAGACAGGTCATGTCATCTTGCAATGCCCTTCAAGCATTTGACACTCCAACATAGAGCTTGTCACTGCCAGGGACATACATTACTTCCTTGCTGCTTGTCGTTGCAGGCCAAGGACAGTTTATGAGTAAGAAAGTTCAATCAGCAGTGTGATGAGGTGAAGATCTGCTCCAGTAAGGTCCTGTTGATGGATGTATGCAAAGGAATATGGACTAACAATTGCAAAGGAGTATCTAAGTATCTCCTTACTGAGCCATCTTGTCCTGGCTGCAGTTTTCCACAGCTGTCCTTGGTTCACTCCAGAGAGACAGTAGCATGGACTGATCAAGTAACCAGTTCCCTAGAGTCCCCTGGACTCAGGGCTGAGGAGCCCAGCCACACAAGGGATCTGCAGGGTCTGAGACCCTTGACTTTTGCCCAGTGTAGTGGATGAGGTCACATTACTCAAAATGCCCTTGAGCTGTACCCCTAAAATACTCACTGTTGGAATAATAAAGCTGCCCCTCGATTGCTTGCATGAATTTTTAATCTCCAGTAGTCTGGGGCTTGCCTGTCCTTTTCAGTTGTTTGTTTGCTTAGTCCTATTTGTAGGCCAAGAGACGTCCATCAAATTTGACTGCATTTTATGGTGTGTAAAAATTCTAGGCAGTACAAGATACACTTCTGCACATGTATCAGAGATGGGAAACATCCTAAGTGCTGTAAGATGTCTACAGTGTGGAAGTCCAAACTTGACCTCTTCACGTCTCTTTCTCTTTGTAATAGTCAGCGAAGAAAAAAGGCACTTCTTGGGCATGATTCATCTCATGTAAAATAGGTCACATGAATCACTTTCTAGAAATGCCTATTTCTCTGTATCAACTCTGAAGGGAGCCTAGATACATAACTGAGGCATAAATGGTTATACTGCAAATGTCCAGAGTTAGATGGGATGAATCCTACATGTCTTGTCTGGACTTAACACACTGTGGAAAGACATTTTTCCTCATCTACTCCCCTATCAGGTGTGCATTTGTCAGCTGCTCAGGTGTCTCTGAGTATCTCTTGCAGAAGAGCTAATTTGTCCCTTCACCCAGGAGTGCCAAACACCACTCCATCAAGATGGTTGAGGGAAAATACAAGTAAGGGTGGTGGAGCTTGGCCACAGGACATGAGGCTCACAGGATGGTTAAGGCTAGGAAGCACCTCTGGGAATTATCTAGTCTGACCCCTGCTCAGAGCAGGGTCAGCTAGTGCAAGTTGCTCAGGACTGCATACAGTCAGGTTTTGAGTATCTCCAAGGATGGAGACTCCACAAGCTGTCTGCATGGTCACCCTTTCAGTAAAGAAATTGGGGGGGTTAATGTTGAAATGGTATTGTATTTCAATTTATACCAATTGCCTCTTGTCCTTCTACTGGGCACCACTTAGTCTGACTTCAGCTTCTTTAGTCACCCCATTGGGTATTCATACACATGGATCAGATCCCCCCCTGGGCCTTCTTTTCTCCAGGCTGAACAATTCCAGCTCTCTCAGCCTCTCCTCGTATGTCAGATGCTCCAGTCCCTTCATCATCTTCATGGCCCTTCACTGACTTGCTGCAGTAAATTCCTGTCTGTATTGTTCTGGGGAGTCCAGAACTGGACCCAGCACCTCTGATGTGTCTACCAGTGCTGAACAGATGGGAATAATCACCTCCCTTGACCTGCTGGCGACCCTCTTCCTAATGCAGCCCAGGGGCTGCTGGCATCATCTTGAGCTATTGCAATAGACAAGGGCAGAGGGCAGCTGCCAGCATGACTGTAATTCACTTCCCAGGA
>NW_010293855.1:11782-42199 GCF_000700745.2 Antrostomus carolinensis
GTTCTAGTGAAAGAGCTGCAGCCTTTAGGCAAGCCAAGTACAGCATGCTAGGGAGGACGCTTCATGGGGAAACTGTATGTGTGGGAGAGCAGGTAAGGAGTTCATAAGGAGCACCACTATTCTGGTACTAGCCTCCAGTTGCTACTGAAAGAAGAGCTATAGAGAATCACAGAATCATTTAGGTTGGAAAAGATCTTGTGGTTGATGGATGGGTGGTAAGGAAGGGGCAGCTGTTCTCCATACAAAAGATTTGCCCTGTTGCTGGCAGATGGGGTAAAAAAAAAGACAAGAGGTAAAGTGTGAAGAGGGAAGAATGTGGTGCCCAGGCAGAAGCAGGTGTGTCCACAGGTACAGGGTCTCCAAGGGCATGAAGCCTCTGACGTTTATGGAGATGGCATTCCCTGTGGTCATTCTTGGCCCAGAGGCACATTTATCCAGGTCGCTGCCACAGTTCTTTGCAGGTGGCTGGAGAGTCCTTTCCAGCATAGGATCCTGCCAGGAGCACTTGGGTTGGAAGGGGCCCCCACCACCCTTGCGTGGACATGAAAAACATAGATTTACCATGCTGATCTGAAGTGTTCTCCATTCTGGCTTTGAAGTGATATTGTCCAGGGTACTAGCCAGCTTTCAGCTTCTTTTACAGATCTGTAGCACAGATAAAGATGGAGCACTTATTCCTGCAGGGATCCTCAGGGAAAAACTGCAGAATACAAAGAATCAATGCCCATGACAGAAAATAATTTCTGCTCTCTGAAACACGCTCCTTTGCCCTGCGAGTGCATAGGGGCCAAGCTGTCCATTATCTAAAGCATACGGTTATCTAAACTAATATAGCATGCAAGTCATGTTTTGGATGTTTTGGAACAGCACTCTAGCAAAACATGTGAGAGAAGTTATGTTTGTTGTATTATGACCTTCAGCAGGTCATTTCATCTCCCCTTGGGCCTTTATTTCCCATCTCTCTCAGAAGGGCGCTGTGAAAGAACACATGGCTGGTGAGCAGCACTGGCAGATGAGCCCAGGCTGCCATTCCACAGTGATCTAACATCTTCCCAATCAGGTGGACCCATCTCCTCCTTCATGGCCTGGTAGGTGTTGGGCCAAAGCACCAGAAGAAAACAGCTGGGTGTTTTAAGCTGGCTAGGGTGACGAAATGGCTGTGGCGAGGACCCAGAGAGCACCAAAGCTGGCACCGAGACAGAGCCGAGCGCCTGGGCAGGGGCAGGGAAAGGCTGGGTGGTGGCAATCACAGGCAGTGAGGCTCTTCTGGGAGGTGAGCCAGCAAAACACCCTCTTAATTCTTCTGCACACAAGCTATTTGCCAGTGTCCTGTGAACTATGAGGGGACATTTGTAAAAGCTTTATCCACCTGAATGAGTCACTGAAGAATGTTGCAGGGAATTTTTTTTTTTTTTTCTGGTTTGCCTAGTCCGCTGAAATGAGTCAGTTATTAGTGGTGATAACAAAAAGTGTTCACTGAAATAAAAAATGCCAGCATTCAGCAGGGTGGCACCCCTGCTCAGTGCTCGTGCTGTAAAATTCCAGCAGGCAAGGAAGGCCGCTTGGCTCTTGTTCAGGAACTGGCAGGAAACAACCCCCACTGAGCTGTGATTCAACACAAAGAGAGAGAAAGAAGAAAAAAAAAAATCCCTTCCTCTGGAACAGGGAGCATGGAAGAACATGGCTGGGTTAATAAAGCAATGCTGCTCTGCCACATCTGGAAACCGAGGTTGAGGGAAAAAAAAAAAATCCAATTAGCTCCAACTGTCCTTACTACAGTGGTCCTAAATCAGTCCCTCGAGAGCCGTTGCATCAGATAACTGCATCCAACAGTGACTGACTACACACTCTACAACGTTTGCCACAGATGGCAGCCACTAGCCAGGAGAGAGGGGTGCCCATTAGCAGAGAGGCAGAACTCAGCTAAAAGTACCTCCCCCAGCCTCAGAAAGGTGGTAATGGCATGAAATAGAGCTGCTTGCTAGCAGGTGCCCCTCCCATGCAAAAGAGGTTACTGATCTAAATAAAAGAAAGAAAGAAAGAAAGAAAGAAAGAAAGAAAGAAAGAAAGAAAGAAAGAAAGAAAGAAAGAAAGAAAGAAAGAAAGAAAGAAAGAAAGAAAGAAAGAAAGAAAGAAAGAAAGAAAGAAAGAAAGAAAGAAAGAAAGAAAGAAAGAAAGAAAGAAAGACTCCCCCTTCATTTTACAGCACCCAGGTGAAGCCAGAGCTTGTAACCTCCCCTTACTCCAGGTGCTAAAGCTTGCCATGTGCAAAAAAAGCACCGTGAGAGACTGGCTGGATTCTCTCAGTTAGCAGGTGTTGGAAGCCTGCAGGGATCTGCAGGTTAATTAATCCTGACTTACCAGGGCTGGGGAGGCTTATTAGCCTCCACCCTAAAAATGAGGAAGACAGGAGGAGCCCTCTGGGGGGAAGGCAGTTAGTGTTTGTGGGGAGAGGAGCTGAGGCAGGGCCAACTCTGGGGAAGAGGCTTTAGGTGGGGCTTAAAAATTCATTTTCCATCCCTTTTCTCTCAATAAAAGCAAAGTTCAGAAGAAATATATTTTTACACTTTAAAACAAACATCTAATTTGTCGATGGTTAGTGGGAGCTCTGGTAGCTGCTGGGCAGGAACCAAATGAGATCTCCCCACGCTCTGCCGCAGAGCTGGGCGAGCGCTCTGGTGTAACTCACCTTCGCTGTCTCGGGCCCTAAATGAGGAATTTTTAAGGCCGGTAAGGGAGTGGGGGGGATAGTTGACTTGCTGTCAGGGCTTGCGAGACCACCCACTGGACTTGGTAGCGTTTCTGTGCTCACCTGCCTGCATGCCATAGGATGTACAGTGCTTTCTAATAAAATCCAGAATGCCAGGAAAGGTATCACTGGCCAAAACCTTGTTGATTGTGGGGGAGGGAAAAGGGAATGGAAACACCACAGGAGGGGGATGGGCCAACTGTTTAGCATAGCTACAGCTTCCAGCATCTCTGTAATTGTTTGTAGTTCAAACAACTGGCTGATGGCACCCACTTGCACCTTCTTGTTCAACAATGTCTCTCTCTCCTCTTTCCCCCTCCTCCTTGCCTTTGGGGTGTTGACACCCTGAGGAACTCAGCCCTGGCCTTTCGGCAGGAAGCAGGGTGAAGTATTCCAGGGAGGACTGAGCTGTGCATCCCAGCTAACCTGCATCCTCTCCCTGGCCTCCTCCCCAGACAGCTGGAGCAGCTCGGGATGGCGGGCAGGACAGAGCGGTGGGAGATGGCTGGGCTGCCAGCACCACCACACAACGGTACGCACCGAACTGCAGGTCTGATGCCCAGACAAATGTCACTGAGGGAAAGGGAAGAGGGACACAGCCCTCCCAGGATGTGGAAGTGCACTGTCTGGGAGGGGAGGAAGAGAGCTGCCTGTGGAGCTCCTGCTACAGGAAAACACGGGAAGCCCTGCATCCAGAGGGAAGGGCAACCCAAGGAGCGCCCTGGAAGAAAGACAAACAGGAATGGGAAGAAAAGACAGAGGTTTAATATGGAGAGAAGTGAGAAACAGGGTGTAGTAGTCAATTGTTTCAGGGCACCTCTGGAAAAGCTGGAAAGCTGCCCGGCAGAGAAGGACCTGGGGGTGCTGGTCAACAGCTGGCTGAACATGAGCCAGCCGTGTGCCCAGGTGGCCAAGAAGGCCAACAGCATCCTGGCCTGTATCAGAAACAGTGTGGCCAGCAGGAGTAGGAAAGTGATTGTCCCCCTGTACTCGGCACTCGTGAGGCTGCACCTCAAAAGCTGTGCTCAGTTTTGGGTCTCCCACTACTACAAAGACATGGAGGTGATGGAACATGTCTAGAGAAGGGCAATGAAGCTGGTGAAAGGGCTGGAGAACAAGTCTTATGAGGAGCAGCTGAGGGAACTGGGATTGTTTAGTCTGGAGAAGAGGAAGCTGAGGGGAGACCTTATTGCTCTCTACAACTACCTGAAAGGAGGTTGTAGTGGGGTGGGGGTTGGTCTTTTCTCCCAGGCAACCAGCAAATTAGGAAGAAAGGTAATGGCCTCAAGTTACGCAGGGGGTGGCTCAAATTGGATATTAGGAAAAATTTCTTCACTGAAAGAGTGGTCAGACATTGAAACAGGATGCCCAGGGCAGTGGTTGAGTCACCATCCCTTGTGGTGTTCAAGAAACTTGTAGACGTAGCACTCCCTGAGTGCTACATGATGGTTGGACTGGATGATCTTAGAGGTCTTTTCTAACCTTAATGGTTCTGTGATTCTTCGAGGAGATTGAAGAGGTCAGAAGGGTGGCAGGCATAAACATGATCCTTGTGGGGATCATCCTTGCCATGTGCTGGGCCTGTGAAAGCCCTTCTCTCCTTCAGTACATTGGACTCAGACTGCTCATCCATGATGTGTTCTCAAGGCAAACTCAGGTCAAAGTAAGCCCTTGATGATAGTAACAATTGCCTTTGATAGACCTTAAAAGAGAAGAATAATACACATTTTTTTCTCTCAGCAAGGGGAAAAAAAAAGCATGACTCGTATTCCAGGGAGGACTACTAGGCTCCAGGCTATCACTTGTCCCGATTCTCAAGGAATAAATCAAGAGAAAACGCCTGGTGTTTCATTTCACGTGAGAAATGAGAATGAGCTCGTTCCCATTTCAGAGGGTTTGCTGGGATGCCCCTTTCCCTCCTCCAGCATCTGCAACCAAGATCTGAAAATTACAGAAGCGATGAGGGTGGTGCTCACCGCCCAAAGATAATTCCCAAATTCCTCCCCCGACTACCCGCCCCCCTCCAGGCACATCCCACTGAAAGCTGCTGCCTGGAGCCGATTCAGTCTTCAGCCACCTAGTGGCATTTGCCAGAAATGGGTGTTAGCGCCAACACCAGGCTCCGAGCCCCCCAAAAAGGCAAGAGGTTGAGAAAGAGGTTTAGTGGCAGCTCTATGGTCTGTCCATGTCTTGCCCACATTGCACGGAAAGCCCTGTGTGTTGCTGGTTGGGCTGCCCTGTGCCCAGAGCATCCTCTCGGGCATGGACCAAATGCTGAGTATCTCAATAGGAGGTAGCAGGGGGTGCAAAGACATGCAGCCCCCTTTCCCAACACCCAGTTTGTGTTGGTTTCCTGACCCGGCTTGTGGTGGTTTCTTCGCTCTGAGCTGAAAGCCCTCACATGTTGCAAATGCCTTAGATGAACACAAAGTCCTGTCTCCTGTGTAGAGGGTGTTTGGAGGACAGCACAGGGGCCTTCATGAGGCTCTGGGCAAAGGAATGGAAAGAAAAAAAAAAACAAAACCACTTATTGACTAGAGGGAGGGGAAGGGGAGGTCTGTCTGGTGCCTTATCCCTCAGGGAACTGCAGGGGAGGAAGGGGAAGCCGGGTGGAAAGGAAGCCCAGGCAGCCCCAGGGTATTTCTTTAGGGTGATAAACTGCTGTGGAATGGACATTCAAGCCTGGAAGTAGCCAGCCTGCCTTACTAACTTCAGAAGCCTGCGAAGCAAAATTCAATTGGTCAATCTGACCGCTACTCATTGAGTCATGGCGAAGAATAATTTGAGTAGTTGTTTTTCTCTCCTACCTTCTTGAGAGCAAAACTTCAATCTGCAAAAATCATTATTCATTGCCCCTAAAATCAGCATGCCCCCCCCAAATTTTTAAATTTGTTTTTGCCTTTTTAAGTTCCATAGCTAGGAAGCTTTAAACAGCGCAAATACTTGTTTTGCATGAGAAGATGCTAAGATTCTCACAAAATCATCATTTGCCAGAGTCAGGGTTTAATAAAAGCACCAAATGTCAAAAGACTTAGAGTAAAATCGTGGAGATTCACAATATTAATAAATGTAACTTTGTCTTTTGGATTAGTTTCAGCCTTCTGAAAGCCAAAATATCCTTTCATATTTTTTGATCTGCAGAACATAGTCCAAAATATCAAAAAGCCAAGTGACAGTCTGCTTTAAAGAGCAAGATACATGAAGTGTAGAGGCACGGGTATGGCAAGAATGCTGTGATTGGACACATCAATCATTTCTATGGCAACAGAGGAGGATATAACAATACCGTAGAACTGAGCAGAGGAGACTAGGCAAAAAGAGATCATTACACACTACCAATATTTTCATTTACTCATTATAGAGATAGAATCACAAAATGCAGAAAACCATATGCAAAATATCCTAAATTATTATTTACATTTCCAAATTTATAGTTTACAGAAGCAAAAAATATCTTGTATACAATGCGTGTATCTTTGTTCTTCCAGGGAGTGTTTGTAAATCCATATGACTATAAACAAAGGGTATGTATTGTGAGAATGTATATAATATACTGGGAGTGTGTGATTGCATGTACAGACACAAAGACTGAACCTTAAATATCCACAAAGCTTTTGCCTTTCTATACTTCTCAGATGAAAATCATAATGTTTAACATAAAGAGTGATAATTTTCATATTTTTCTCATAAATGTATTTATTTCTTCTCTTTTCAGTCACCATGGGTGGGATTTAGCTTCCCTAAATTATAGTGCCTGGATGTGAGACCGAGCCTAAACTCCCACAGCAGCCAAGGAAAATGGAGCCCATACAGTCAGTGAAGCCTAGCAAGCTACCCTCCTCCTCCTGAGGCAGACCCCAGCACTTGGTCAGCCAAATTGCTCCACTGACTATGTGGTCTAGATCCTTACTGACTGTACCAAGAACTTAGGCACCTTGCTCCCATGCAGACACTTATGTTTAGACACCTGAGGCACAGTCCAGCTGCCTGCCAGTTGGTGTCTGACACTGTTTCAGACCCTTTTGGGTGGCTGTGGCATTCCCATGGGGCTGGTGAAGGACCTGTGGGAGGCTACTGGAGCAGCAGCTCAAGACTAAGCAGGACATTCAACATCAAATGGAGGTGAGGTGACTGAATCAAGCCCTTCAGAAAGGAGCAGCAGGCAAGGAGTCAGGTGTGAAGTCAGTGTGAGGAGTCCAGGGAGCAAGTCAGGATCAGCAGAGGATGGAGGGGAGGGCACAGGTACACCTACAACATAGCTGGGGCAAGGACTGGGCACCAAAGCCTGAGCTCACACGCAGCCCCTGGCACAAGGGGTACAGGGTGCATGTCTGGGGATCCCATGGGAGGCTGCTCAGGGCAATAAAAACCTCCTGTATTGCACGCAGGACCCTAACACCGTAAAATCAGAGTGAGATGAATCCTCACCCTTGATGTCTGCATTTGAGATGATCACCCATGCTTCCTCTCCAGTAGCTGGAAAGAAGGCGGTGCTGACAGGAAGCTGTATCATCTATTCTGAAGATACGCTATCAAAAGAGAGAAATTACACCCTGGAAATAACCTTTATCTCTCCTCTGACCACAAAAGGAATCTCAGTGTAGATGGGTTTGCTGTAACATGGGTCAGAGGAGCTCTACCCGACGTACCTTTAAGAAGATCCAGAATTAGCACAGATGGCCATAAGTATACTTGGATGTTGCCCCATAATGTGGAGCCTTCCTAACCTTTCACAGGCATTATCTCTGTCACAATACTGGAGGCAATATTACCATACGTTTCTTAGATTAAACATGGATGATGTGATGAAAATGCTTACTGTTGGCTGAGTCCTCCAAGGTTATTCCATTTCCAGTCTGGTGGACAGAGAACGTGTGTACTGCCCCTCACTTCTGTTGCCCATGGGTCTATCCGTGCTGTTATTCCTCTTTACCTGTCTCTATGTGACCAGGCCATGTGGAAATATTGGTACAGATTTCTAATATCTTTAATTTTAGAGCAGGGTCAGGGGGAACAAACAACAAACCCACACAAAATGGAGATGGGTATTGGGCGTGATAAGCAGTAGACTTGCTGGCTCTGTCCTGGAGCCTTTCCTCTGTCAGATGGCACAGGCCCCCTCCTATTGCCCAGACAGCTTTCACACCTGGCCTTGTAAAAGGGCAATACAGCCTCATATTCCTTTTCTCAAACAAGTGGCAATTAGTCCTGCACACAGAGGTAGCTTTGGTGATCCTGACACCTCTGTAACAGAAGTGGAAACAAAAACATCAGCTCTCAGAAGGTTGCCTCTTCCCTCAGAGAAAGCTAGACACAACTGTTTTGAATTAAGGTACAAAACAGCCTCCCACACAAGGCCAGAGATGGTGCTGAAAGTCTCCTGCACACCTACATATAAACACATACACAACAGAATAGATCGTAGAATAATTAAGTTTGGAAGGGACCTATCTAGGTGTCTCTCATCCCTCCAGCCCATCCCTTCACTAGAAGAGGTGTCTTTCAGATCGAGTTGCTCAGGGCCTTGGGTAACTGTTGTGAGCATCTCCAAGGACCGGAGTTCCAGAGCCTCACTGGGCAACCAGCCCCTGTGTGAGGTTTGTTTTCCCTTTTATCTGATCAGGATTGCCTTTGTTGCAACCTCTGCCAGTTGACTCTTGACTTGAGCTTGACCTTCACTGTAATCTCTCGCAGCATCCTTAGAGCCAAACTGTTGAAATGGATGGGTGGACTGTACCAGTGGGTGGAAAGCTGTCGGGATCACTGGGCTTAAAGGTTTGTGGTCAGATGTGCAAAGTCCAGCTGGAAGCTGGTTGCTAGTGGCCTCCCTTGGGGGTCAGTACTGGGGCGAGTGTTGTTTAACATCTTTGTTACTGAGCAATGCTCTCCCCTTGTTCACAGAGCCAGCTGTCTCAGCACAGAAGGCAGGCAGGGTGGTCAGGCATGATTTGTCCTTGCTAAGCCCATGCTGACTGTTCCCAGTTATCTGCCTGTTCTTCATGTGTCCAGTCACGGCTTCCAGAAGATACGCTCATCATCTTTCCAGGGACTGAAGTTAGGCCAACCAGCTTGCAGTTCCCTGGATCCTTTCTCATCCTTCAGGTGTGACATTTTCCTTTTCCCAGTCTTTGGAGACCTTCCCCAATGACCACAATCTTTCAAAGATGGCAGAAAGCCATGGCTGTCTCCCTCAGCTCCCTCAAATGCATCCCAACAAGTCCCATGGGCTTTTGTCCTGACTGTCTTCAGACTACATACATTTTACAATACCAAAATACCACATCCACCTACAATTGGATGTTAAACATCCAATGCCAGGAATTGCAATCCTCTAGCTGTGTTTTTCCAGAGAATCTTTCATATCTTGGTAGTTCTGGCCTGGAAGATTAAACAGAAAACCTTTTTGATCTCCATACCACTGCTTTGCAACTAGAAGTGGCAGTGTCTGCAGAGAGACATGTGTCAACCTTTTCTTTCCTAAAAAGGCTTGCAACCACCATCCACCCTGCTCTTATAAACTTTACAGTCCTTAAAGGAAAAATTAAACCCTCCTCCCTCATAAATGTCTCCAAAAACAACACAACACTCCCTGGAGAACCAGGAACTGGAAAGCAGGTCTGGAAGGTCTGCTGGTTTTTCTTCCTTCACACATTCTGCTACTGCAAATAAGCTACTTCTTGTACCAAATCTTGCTTCTTGCTCAGCCACAAAGGGTGGGATGTCCCATGGCCAAACTAGCTGCAGCCTTCTACATCTAAGCATGTTGCATGGATCTCTTCACAGTTGATGGAGGGAAGCAGGCTTTCCTACCTTTCCTCATAAGGTAGATATCTAAACCAGGTCAGATGTTTCTCACATTTACTGGAATGGGACATGAAGGACCAGCTCAGATGTAGATGTCTACGCTGAAGGAGCTCAGTGTTAGTTGAGACGGATGCTGCCCCAAAAATGCATATTAAAAAATGACACAGTTTTCTAAAATCATGTTCCTGGCTCCTACTGGCCCTCCAACTAAACTCTGAGTCACCAGAAGGGCCCTGGTAGAAAAACTAAACCTTTGGGCATATTAGAGCAAATCTAGGGGGAAGCAAATTCCATTTCTTCCCTGAAAACCAATTATCTGTCCTGAAGCAAAAATCATTCTTGAATGTACTCTATATTCAGATGATAGAGTATTTTTTCAACTTCAGGTCTCCAGCAGAATGATAAAAGTCCTTATGTTGAAATTTTCACAGGTGCTTCATGCAATGCTTCATGAAGCTAGGCTTCATAAAGCCTAGCCATTAATACTAAAACCAAGGTGTTAGCTTGACTACCGCAGATGATTTTGAAGACAAAGATGATTTCTGAGAAACTGAAAATTTATAAAAGGTTTTTAGTGTGATAATACATTTCTTGTGCTAGCTATGTCCTTGTACCAACTGTCAGAACATGTCCACTGTATACTAGAAATTTTCTCTTTCACTGGCTTGTGCATGGTGATTTAGAGTTAGAAAATAAGTGTAAAACTATTAGTGTGGCTATAGCTCCAGAGGCTTACAGACAGCACAGAATAGAAGACAGTAAGGAATCCGTCCCCTTTCTCTCAACAAACGTATTCAGAAGTTGAATGCTGGGATTAGCCTAGATACTCCCTACAATATTACATCAACGTGATGTTTACGTAGTTACTCCCAGTCCCAGAACAAACAGTAAGGAAATAGTGAATCAGACCAAAGAGGTTTCCAGAAACCTGAGCAGACAGACTGGCTGAGGTGCTTGTGCAATGAGTAAAACTACCGTCACTTCTCCCCAGCCAAACTCACTCTGGTGTAATTTACTCAATGTTGTGTTAAGCACCTGTGAAGGTTTCAACATGAGGACTTTTATCATTCTGCTATAGGCTTGAACTTGAAAAAATATTCTATAGTCTGAACACATAGTACATTCAAGAAAGATTTTTGCTTCAGGACAGATAATTCCATGATTAACTGAAACCTGTGCTTTCTCAGCTGAGCTATGTCTGCATCCCTAATTCACTGTAGGTCAAATTCTGTTATCCTGATTTGGGTCGTCTATTAGAAAGAAGGATTCTCCAGAGAAGGTATTGATGAAAGTTGCAGGTCTAGAACCAACTGCACTAGGCACTGAAGTGTTTCCATTGCATTAACAGCTATTTTGAGGTGAATCAAAATTCCTTCAAATCATACTATGCAAAAAGATAAAAGATATGTAAAAACGTTAAAACCAAAACCATAAATCTTTTTCATTTCATGAAATTACTTAAGATATCCCTGGTTTTACTTCATGGCTTTTAATGAACTATTGTCAGAGGGCTACACTCTGTGCTGCCCCAACTTTTTATTTACATATTTATTCTCTAGTGGATCAAGCATAGCAGATTCAGCAGCTCCCATCCTGCTGGACTTAAGCTCAGAGCAAGTAAAAGCAGCTGTAATCTGTACCTTTCAGGTATGAAATGCTTCCTCTAAAATGAAAAAGAAAACAGAAAACAAACTAAAAGAACCCCCTTTATCTCTATTCTGAGATAAATTTATCTGTGAAGGTAACACGTAATGAGAGAGGAAAAGGTGCCAGTAGACAGGTGTGACCTGGCTTTCTTTCGTTAGCTATACCTTTATCTAACTGGGTGGAGACACAAAAGAAACAAAATCTTTCCATTTAGCTGTGTCATTACGGGGTGAGGCACCCTGGCTTTGGTGCACTGAAACTCTGACAGTGGGTACAGTCATGCTCTCCCACTAGCTTCAGTTGCTACATCTCTTTCCCAGGTTCTCATATGTCCTCACTTTCCTGAGTTTCCCTCATCACTGGAAAGTGGTTATGTGTCCAGAAAGGCACGTCCCTCTATAGCCTTCCAGCATACCAGCACATTACAGTACTACAATTTATTGCTCACGTATTTCCCCTCATCCCCTTTGGTCATCTGACAGTCTGGGCAGTTTGATTCAACAGCCAAAATGCAGCTCTCCGATATGCACTCACTGCTCCCACCTGCCTCCAGAAGAATTTGCACGTGTGGTACTAAATGATTTGCTCAAAGGAATTTAACAGGACAGCTTGTCACGTAATACATAGGCAATTCCATCTGTGACAGAAAATATGCCCATTAATAGTTTCAGAAAGAGGAATTCAGCTTATAGATCTTTTCAAAGAGCAAATGAAACATCTAGAGCTGCACAGTGAATAAAACCGTATCATTTCATTTACCGCAACTTCTAGGATAACATCGTGGTTTATCTATTGGTGATTAGAAGCCATTCTGCAAATGTTTCCTGAATTTAGCATGAATTACCTGCAGAAAAGTCAAAAAAGAAGCACACTGGTGTGCATGGCACTGGTTGTCAGCAGGGAAGCTTTAGTCCTACAGTCATGAAACATGTTGCTTAGCACTCAACATGAGCTGAGAGTCAAATCCAATAGCTTGCAGATATCAAATATTTTGCAAACATCAAATAAAATATTTCACAAACAAACCGTGGTTTGAATATTGTTCCAAAGTATTTGGGCAACACTTTGAAATGTATCTAGTCAAAGACAACTGGGAGTTTTCAACGTTTCACTAACTCCAATGGGCCAGCTCCAGCATAAGTATTATTTTTATCTGTTTCTACCAAGAGACTACAAAAATTCTAACACTTAATATGTTTAGCAAAGCAATGCTATAGCTGGAAGCAGCACAAAGGACATAAGGCTTCTCTGTGTTACCCGGGGATTATAACTTGCAAATGTGTTTCACTAGCCTGGTTTTCCAACAGAGTCACAGAGCAGAAACAAGAGAGGCACTTACTGCACCGAGGTATCTCCCTCTCTGAATGAAGGCTTGCTCCTTACAGAGCGCTTCGTGGTCTCAGGATGAGACCTCACACAGTGGGACGTCCACCACGTCCCTGGGTGACTGCCGGAGTGCCAAGGACGCTCTACAGTCTGGTAGGTTAGTGCAGGGACATCTTTCTGCATTGCTGGGGTACACAGCCAGGCTTAGCCCACACCTACAAAGATTTCCAACTACCTCTTTCTACAGCCCCTTTAGTGCACCTAGCATTTTGTAAATGTGGTTTTATGAATCACTCCCTGAAGCTTTTTGGATGTCACTGAAGGGACACAGTATCAGAAAATAGGGACCATATGGCTTACTCGCAACAGCTTGCCCTCCTCAGCCCAGAAAAGCAGAGGTAAGACCAACTTCAAACCCTCCAGCATTTTGCAGCCCTTCCAGAGCCCACGGGAAGCTGGAGGTGGGCTCAGGTCATGACTTGTGGCCTGTGCTTGTGTCTAAGCTGCCTACTGCAGCTGCAGCTCCTGGACTGATTTAATGGTGCATACATATTGCTCTGTATGAGATGTGGGCTGACTCCAAATCCCAGGTTACAGCTCTGCAGCGTAGCCTCCCTTTTGCTCCTCCTTGAAAATCTTTGCCTGTGGCTGACAGGTAAGGATCATTCCCATAATGGGATCTGGGCATGTCCTGGTTTTGCTAGGATAAAGTTAATTTTCCTCTTAGTAGTTAGAATAGCTGTGTTTTAGTTTCAGTGTAAGACTTGTTATGAGAAGAATGTTGATTCCACATCACATCCCGTCATGTCAGTATATTAACCAGGGCTGACCGGAAGACGGGGGTATTCTCTTGGGGATCGCTCAGGCCCATTCTTCCAGAGTTTTGGTTTTGGGACTGTCTGGGCTCCGGGATCGCTGGCTGGCACAGGCTGGGCATCGGTTGGCGGGTGGTGAGCAATTGCACTGTGCCTCACTCATTTGGATAGTCTGTTCTCACTGTTGTTATCACTATCATTTTATTTTAACTAATAAATAGGTTTTTATCTCAACCCGTGAGTTTCCTTGCCCTTTTTCCTGCCAATTCTCTCCCCTACTCCCTGGGCGAGGGGTGGGGGAGGGTGAGAGAGCAGGCTGTGTTTGGCTGCAAGGTACAAGCCAAAAAGGTGAATCCACCCAAAACATCAAAGGGCAGCTGCAGCCAAAAACTAACTCCCCACTGGCACTTAAGAGGGATTTTCAATAGTCTGGAATACAGGTTGAATTTTCAATGTATAAATACTGGATGCAGCAATGTGATTAATGATGAAGTTATCTCCTGTGGTGAAACAGGAAAGTTTGGTCCAGAGCCAGTGCTGGGAGCTGAAGCTCTGGCAGGGAGAAGGGCCAGAATAGATCCTTCTTCCCTGAGCTTGCAGGTCTGGCCAAGCACCACTCAGGTCTCAACTTTTTTTTTAGACTTTTCCAGACAGGTTTAACTCAAATCTCTGTTAGTCCAGCCCAGCGTTAGTGGTTGGAAGCAGTGGTATAAGAGATGCTACAGAGAGCTACTACAGGAAGAAACCCTCAGGAAAAACCCAACCCCAAATTACGTGTTTCAGAAACTCCTGACAATCTTTTTTCTAACATAAATCAGGCTCATCACATTTGATCTCATAGCAGAGAAAGAAGATGTCACAACAATTTCCTCGAGACAGAGAAACTGTCCCACCAAGGACTGCCCTTCCCAGACTAACAATGTGTTGTGCCCTCTGGTGAGAAACTGATTAAATAAAACAGAAAAATCCCCAAATTTTGCAGCTTTCCCAGATTCATCAGCCCCATGTTAGGATCAGTGATCTTGTCCCATTTGGTGGAAGACTTAAGGCCAGCCTCTAGCCAGAGGGAGACAAGTCCTACAGCTGAGCTGGCGTGGCAAGAGGCTATTTTGTACATTCATGTCACTCCCTCCCTGGGGCTTTGCATCCTCCTCTGTGACCCGTCTTTCCCATGGGATCTGCTGAGCCACCAGCTTTCCGACAAGCAGTTTCTCCACTTCCTACGTACAAAAAGCTTTCCACCAGCCTTCATGTTTCCTTTGTGACCATAGAGCCTCCCTCATCCTCCTCTGCTACCAACAACTCCTTTGTGGTTCTGCCACACCAGGGCAACAGAATCCAGCCCCCAAAATGGTCTGATGTAGCCCAAACCTTCTTCCTTGGCCACGCTGCTCATCTGGCGGCACAGGGGAAGCTGAAGTATGACATGATAAAACCTGTTTGCCAGAGTTGCCAAAGGTAAGTCTGTTTTGCTTCCTTGTTTGCAGCACCTTGACAAGGTCAGGTGGAAGCATCTGGCAAGGAGTGATTAACTCAAGGCCGCCTCATGAGTCAGCAGCGCAGCCTGGCAGAGCTCAGGAATGCTGATTGCCAGGTCTTGCAGTCACCACGAGATCCTGCTTTCCCCATGGTTGCCCTAGCAAAGCTCTGACGGGTGAGTACTGCACAGAAATATCTCCCGTAATGAGGATTTCCCACTGCAATTCTTGGCAAAGCTGAATTGCTGCAGATTTATGAGCCTCTGTTTAGATCTTCTCTAATTCCCCTTTTGAAACCCCATTACCTCCATCTGTGTTGCCTTTTGCATCGATCAGCCATTTTTACTTGATGGGCTGTTTTTGTGTTTGTTTTGTTTCTTGCAAGCTCTGATAGAATTTCGCCAACTGAATTTTGTAGGCGCCTTCATTACTCACATCTTGTGTGCAAACAAATGCAGCCTGCATGAGGAAAAAACACAAATCAGCACAATTTTGTTTTTCTAAGAAAGCAGAGAAGTTCTGAGTTCTACCCAAAGAAAAGCAGTTTCATTGCAAAAAAGCAGTATTAATTAAGAAAGATGTCAGCACTACATCCAAACGATTCAGAAACATTGCCTGGGAAATCTTTTTCCAGCCCCAGAACTCATTATTTTGCAGCTTCCGTTTCAATTGCATTCAATGACTGAGGGCCAAATTCAGCCTGGTGCTGAAGAGTGGCCAAACTTAAGCCTAGCAGGGCTGCTGTGGACCTCCATGTCCCCTCCAGAGGTGATTAAGCTCTAGTGAGAGTTTGCAGAGGGCCAGTGGATAATAATTTTGCCTTTACAGATCATGTGGCGTGGGCAATGGATGGATAAACAAGTGTGTAGGCAACCAACCTTGCAAATGAGCACCACCCAGGACCATTCTCTGTCGGAAAGGCCAGCTGGGATGGAGCAGCCCACACCCATTGTATTCAAACCCCTTAACTTCTAAAGCAGGCTCTCTACTGGGAAGCAGATCCTGACTGTGTTAGCACAAATCCCTTGGGAGAGTGTTAGTCACCCCAGGCCAAACCAACGGGGCCAAGCAAGGTTCTAACAAAGGAGGAGTGTTGATGACCACGGGCCAGTGGCTGGGAGTGTCCCTGTTACTATCTAATTAATTAGTACAGGAGGAGGGGGTAATTCCATAAAACAATTCCACAAAGCCTCATCTGCGCACTGGGCTAGGACGTTATACAGTGTTATATATGTGTGTGCACAGGGCTGGTTCTCATCCCCTCCTTACAGGTTAGCATGCCTTCCTCTGTGCCAGCTCGATTGCTTACCAAACTGGGGGCTACATTGGATTGTTTCAGTGACCAGAACTGATCTTAATAAGCATATGTGATGGCACACTTGAGAGTGCAGTGAGCTGAAGTGTGGTGCTGCAGGTAACGGCTGACATGGAGGGGCAAATTTCACAGTAGGAGCCAAATACTGTAATTTTAAAAAGTAAAAAAATCTTTACTTTATTGAATTACTCCCTGTTTTGAGAATGTGTAGGACTTGGTCTATTCATCCAGAAAGCTACATGTTTGTTTACCTATGAGACATTCTGACATCTAGAATAAAAGAAAAATTATGAAGCGATTACTTTTGAATTAATTTTGGCTGGTGACATGACCTTTCTAAAATGTTTTTATCACCAGACATTACATTTTATAAATATTCTTGGTCATTTCAAATTAATGGAATTTTTTACTTTTGATTGTGACAGCTTTAAACCTCTTTGACCAAGAAGATACTTCCTTTTTTATTTTTCCAATTTGCAGCAAAGCAGTCTTATCACAAAAGCTTCATTCCAGAATCTTTTAGCCAGATTTGATAATGAATTATAGAAATTAATTTCTTTCAAAATGGAACAAAAAATGTAATAGAGTTTTTGTCATGTGTTTTAATAGCAAATGTTATTTTTGATAGCTATCAGAAAAAATAACGCCATGTAATGGTCACAGGAGAAGATTACTCAGCATCCTGCAGTGCTGCTACTAGTTGTCATCCCTTTTGGGAAGAAATAACAAGTTGAGACTGAGGTTGAAATCCCAGACAGAAAAGCTCTCTTTGAAGATGGCTGTGTAGCAGTACCACCATTGTACCCCTTTGATTATACCCTCGTGTTGTAACCACATGATCATTTGATTCCTTCAGGAAGCACAGCTTGACTAATGCATTTTTCTGCATGCCACATGAGTTTTGATTGCTTATCCATTACATTCCTTACATGTGGGCAAGGAGAGGTGCATGTTCAACAAGTAGTGCCACTTTACTTCATGGGTGCAGTGACAAATCCAGCTTGAAAATGTCCACTATCATGTGTGAATCTATTTCTTTCCTCAAGGATGGCTCCCAAGCACGAGCCTGCTGAAATTGGCTTTCACTCCATAGTAGCAGGCTGCATTGTGTGGCTCCTACTGATTTACTCTCTTTGCGTGACTGCTTTTTAGGGACAGCTTTTCTCTTCCCCTGCTCCTAGGGGCACTGAAGCTATGGGAACCAGTTCCAGCCAGCCTTGCACACTACCAGCCCCACTGGAAGCAGTAGTGAAGCCTGGAAGTTTTGCAAAGCTTTGGTCCTCCCTGTCTCTTCTTCCCACTAGTGCAGGAGAACTGTGAATCTCTAGCACTACTGACAACCAGGAGTGGCAATGCAGTATTGGAGAAGAAATCTTGCCTTTCACTGAGGGTGGTGAAACACTGGCACAGGTGGCCCAGAGAGGAGGTAGAAGCCCCATCCCTGGAAACATTCAAGGTGAGATTGGATGAGGCTCTGAGCAACCTGATCAAGTTGAAAGTGTCCCTGCTCACTGCAGGGGGAGTTGGACTAGATGACCCTTAATGGTCCCTTCCAATCCAAACCGTTCTATGATTCTATCTTTCTGTAAGTTGGGATCTAACTGTGTTCCAGTTTGGATTCAGGATGAGACATAAGATAGAAACAACTCAGATTTTAAGCCAGCACAACCTAAGAAGCCCCAGCTAGTAGTACTCCTCCTGCAGCTGAAGAGTTGATACTCAGCAGCCTTACATTGGCACAGCCTTGAAGTCTGTCATATGGTGTAGCCCAGCATGGGAACAGTGTCAGGCTGTCCACAAGAGTCACAGGCTGACCACCCTGGCTTAGATAAATTTGCTGTCAGTGCCTTTTGAGCAGACACCCATGCCCTGCCTCTGGGAGTCCATGCTGATGCTGTCAGCAATGAGATGCTGTCACTCTGACTTGGTTGCACCAAAACAGTGTAAGCTGTTCCCTGCAAGATGCATCAACTGCATATTGGTGTGAAAGCACACTTCTGTCATTCAGCCCTCCGTTTTTTGCATTCTCCCAAAGCCAGTGCACTTTACAGCTATATTCAACTCCAGATGTGGCTACTACCAAATTGGACTTGTATGTCAGCAATGCATTTACATAAAGTAGTTCTAATTCTCTACAACAGAATTATTGCCATCCGTTTGTTCCCGAGTCTTGAGAAGTGCAGATGGAGATAGTTACAAGTGAGTCCTACAATCGAAAGACATTATGCTGGTGTGTGAGGGAAGAATTCCAGGGACTTTCCTGTAGACTATGGCTGAAGTTACAAAACCACAACTGGCACACTAGGTCAGCTGTTTGCAAGAGCTCCAAGGGCTCCTGACAGATGCCAAGCCATTGCTTCCTATTCCAAGACACTTCCTCCCTATTCTGACAGATGATAACCTGTTCCCCATTTTACAAGTTTTTGTCAACTCTAGTCTAGACTAAAACAACATCACATATATGAGTAAGAAGTCATGAGCCTTTAGGAAATTTGTGCAAGTACAGAAGGCTGCAACACTCCTCCTTACAAGTACAGACTAGGACAAGTACCCTCTTCTAGCGTTCTCATAAAATGCTGAGTCCAGCCCAACTCTCTCGTCTTCAAAGCACTCAAAGGCCTGGGTCCCAAACTTACCTAAAGCTCCTATGTGAAGACTGTGATGCCCAGCTTTGCTCCTCAATTGAAAGAGAACTTTCCATAATGACAAACCTCACCTTGTTGGAATTAACTCCTCCAGAAACTTTGAACAGCACAAGCCTGCATCTTTTTGTGCCAAGTGCAAGACCTTTGCTTTAAGCCTCACTTTTTCAACCGTGCACAGATAGAAGCACGTGCATTTAAAACAAAACTTCTGCTGAAACAAAGTAGTGCACTGCAGGTTTAACATTCACCCTGGGGAAGGGACAGGAGAGAAAGCATGTCAGTCATGGTATGGCTGTCATGGTACGGCTGTCATGGTACAGCTTTCCAATGCATGGCTGGAAAGCCTGTAAGTACCAAAGTGCTCTCTCAGTAAAACGCGCTGAGAGCACAGCGGGTGCCCGTGCAGCCTGTGCTTTGCTGTTCATAACATATTGACAAATGGTAGCAACCTTTCTGATTTAGACCCCAGATATTACAGGTTGCCCAAGGAAGTTGTGGATGCCCCCTCCCTGGAAGTGTTTAAGGCCAGGCTGGATGAGGCTTTGAGCAACCTGATCTAGTGGAAGATGTCCCTGCTGATGGCAGGGGGGTTGGAACTAGATGATCTTTAAGGTTCCTTCCAACCCAAACCATTCTATGATTCTATGATTCTATGATATTCTGATCCATATTCAAACACTTGTAATGTTAAATTGTGGTGACAGAGCTTTTTTCACATGTGCTCCTGAATACATCAGTGCAGCTGTGACCAAAAGTGGTTACAAGCAAAGGTAACCACTTACCATCTGAAAATTGTTTGCTACAGGAAGGAGAAACCACTCAGGGATGTTAAAATAGTCTTAGATAGCTACTTAAAAGGGAAGTGCTCTTTTCTCTTTCCAAGACCGTAGATATCTGTCCCAGTCCTATGGACACCCAAAATACAGCCCCATGTCATCTCTGCTATTAAAGGAGAAGGTGCAGTTCTAAGAACTGATCACAGAGTCATCAGGGCCTTGTGTTTGCTGAATTAATTTCCCCTACTCAAAGCTGTAGTGTCATGTTCTATAGGTGGATGCCTTTCAGTATGTAGCAAAGGAATAAAGGTCAGCATAATTTTTGATCAAATAAAAAAAACCCCGTCCTGCTCCTTGATTTTGTGTTTATATTGCATATTTTTCCTCCACGGTCTCAAAAGACAAAGGTTGACCGAAGCCATGAGTGTAGCTGAAGACACTATTCTTAGGATCGAGATTCCTCCATACTAGTAACTTTCATCAGCCAATTTTATATATATTTTTCTTTTTAATTATTTTTTTACAAATGTTAGGGACAAACAGAGCAAAAAAACACATATTTTTTTGCATTTCAAGAGCTCCAAAGGCTTGAGCAAGCAAAATGGCAGTCAAGAGCCATTGCCTTGAAATACTATTTGAACTATGACCCCCACACAGAAAGATATATTTCATGACAGTGATATAAAAGGCAGATAGGGACATGCAGAAAAGCAGCAGAAATGTCTTTTCCAGGGGTAGTTCTGTCCACAAATTTTTATGCTCTCAGCTGTATAACCTGTGCTTCACAACGTATTATAATATTTCATGACCAAAGGGGGTAGATTTTATTCAGATCTCTCCTGTATCTCCATTGAAAAGGAGGACTTGGCAGAAAAGTAAACATTATCCCATTGCTAATGCTGTTTAGTAAAGCTTGGATTCTGTTGATGAAGAAGGATTGGCAGGAAATGTCATTACACCGGGCTCAAGTTTGCCAGTCTCACAGCATTGTCACAATCTCCTCCAGCGCAGCGGGGGTTATCAGGCTTCTTCGCTACTTAGCACAGATTAGGAAAACAACCTAAGACTAAAGAAACCAGTTGACAATAAATACCCTGGTGGTAAGATACTGAAGGTCAAATTCTGAGCCTAGTCTATAGCGCTATTGTATTTGGATATCAAAGCAGATAGCTGAAGTATGCAGGAGTATGCATTCATTCATTAATAAGGGGTTACTGGAGTACATTTTCTCCTGATCCTTTTTTCCCATCAGCTCGGTTCTTTCACCCATGGTGAGGTGCCCAGAAAGGTTATGCTGTTGTAGAATAATTAAGTTGCACTTAGATAATGATCATGAGGTTTTCCAAGGAGCAAAGTTTCCTTGTAGGCTTCTACATGAAGCAATCCAAATTTTGCTGCGATCTCATCCAGAAACACTGGCTAAATCCAGTCTCTCAGAGTTTCTGTGTACTAGCAAAAGGACAACTGTAAGGGCCTGATTAAAAAAACCACGGCAAGTCCCAGTTGTTTCAGACTATCACAAGTTAGTGTAAATGGCTGAGATTACAAGTTATGTTGCCTTTGCAGGATGACTAGCAGCACCACTGATGAGGCAAGCATTGAAACTGGCCACAGCATGGGCATTTTATGGCATTTTATGCTCTCTGCTTCAGAGGCAGATGAACCATTGCTTTTGGGGAAATGCACAAAGCTACAAAGCTTGTGGTTAAACCCCATTGACTTGAAAACGTAAAAATCTCACAAGTCTGCAAAATGCTTTTCACTGTCACATGTAGAATTAGCAACAGCATTTATTAAGGGGGCTGAACAGACAAAATCTGATGTTGTGTTTGCTGATTATTTCTGCCCTTGCACAACACTTCCTATGTCCTTATACTTCAGGCATCTCTGCTAGAGTTGAGAGCAAGTTTTTCACATCTGTGTTAAGCTGCAGAAAAGCCTTTCTCATTTCAGAGCTCAAGCAGAATTTCCTGTTTTTAACCAAACCTGGATATTGCACCTAATAGACAACACCACCTCTGTATTTATCCAGATATTTTTAATTTATTAGAAGCAGTCACCCACAGTATTAGGTGTTTTATAATTAAAGTACACAAAAGAACAGGATTAACTGGCAGAACATAAGCGGCTACCTACCTAACAAAAACAGACAGGGCAAAATACCACATTTAATAATATTACTAATAATTAAAAATTACATTAGATTTAACCATGCACAGCTTATTTCCCAACCTTTTATCAAAGGGCTAAGGGTTTTTAGCATGCACTAATAGTTAACAAATTGGGCTTTGGGAGACTGAAAAAGTTTTGTCATACACATGTTCAAATGATCTTCCTTTCTTTCAAACTAGCAGACAGTGAATACTAACCCTTCTGTCATTAATGTGTTCCTCCATCCCATATTTGAGGTTCTTCCTAATTCCTTTGACTTCTCCCTGAAGGTGGTAATCCACTCTTTAATTTAAGAGTCATGTCTTATTGCATTCATTTGTTGCATGAGCAAGAAGAAAATTAAATCAATCAACTAAACGTGTGCAGAGCAACACTAAGCACGGTAACTCTTGATTAAATCTCATTTTCAGGGTAGAATTCATCCCAAAGAAAGTTAGCATTTCAGTAATAATCACAGCATTAAAAAAACCCAATAACTTGTCTTTCTATGTAGTCCTAAGACTGCACTAAATTTCTCACCTTGAATCAAAGCTATGGGTGTGGCTTTGGTTTTTACCTGTTAAAATATGACGTTACTCTGGCCATCACTTGTACAATTTTAACCCAGCTCAGGAGACGTTGTACAAGGAAGAACCCTACAAAGCTTTGCCAATGGCTTCTGGTGTGTTTTGTTGCGATGTTTCAGTGTCTCAACTGATCAGGGTAGCCCGCCGTTTATAGGAGTTGCTCAGAAGAACCCTTACTGGAGATCCCTGGAAATTTCCAGACAGGTTTCAACAACCTCCTTCGATTTTTTTTCATCAAATATTATTCAGTTATTTTCTCAATAGAAAAGGCTGCCTTTTGGGGAAACAGTAAACATTACTGAGGGTTTGAAATATGTTGAAAGGCTGAACCTCTCTCACTTGCATGAGGAATACTGTAGACCAAGAAATTCTGAACAGCCATCTCATGTTCCCAGAAAGTATTTTCTTAAGAACAGTCTGAAGTTCCACCCTTACATCCTAGTTTTTTTCCCATTTTCACAGCTTCTGGAAGTTACTAAGCATGGTCTGAGCTCAGATGCAGCAGTAGAAAGTATATTTTCTTTTATAAACAAATCTTAGCAAATTGCAGAAACTTGTTAAATACTACACAGATAATAAAGCACTGTGAATTGCCTATCTGAAGGCAGTAGGAATGCATTTGAGAGAAAAATATTTGAAGTACATTTTCTAAAATGTGTCTTAAAATGAAGTTCTTTCTATTATTTTTATTTCCATGATTCAGTGCTGGAAGGGTGGTTGCACTACCAGTGGCTGCAGTTGCAATGAGGCTGCCTGAGCAGAATGGCCATTTGTTAAAGTTGCCTGGTTCCACATTTTAGATTTTAACATTGAGCAGTAATGTCATTCAAAAGAGCAAAACCCATCTCCATACTCTGAAAAGCAGAGGCACTGTGCTCTCCAGGTGGACTCCTGTTTAGTAACTAAGCAACCACATCCTGCATCTTTAACTCACATATGCTGATCTTACCAGAGGATTTTCTTTGGCAGATTTTATCTTGAATCACTTGTGGATCTGCAGTTCATGTCTGAAATGTGCTTGTTATAAAACTGTGAATGAATTACTTCAGTGAATAATTGTAGGCCTGAATGTGGTAATCCAGACGATTGACATTTTCAACTGGGAATGCATCTTCTGCAGTTAATCAAGTAATGTTAATTTATGTCCCATAAGTATTTTGGTATCTGTTTTTATATTAACAAGTTTTTAAAATTAACAAGTAGAGTGTTAATGTTAGTTGTCCCACTGATTGTAATACTGCCAAGTTTTGCTTTGCTTTATCTGCAAGAATCTTAACATTAGAACAGTCAATAGAAAATTCTAAGCTGCCTTTTGGTGACCCAATATTTGAATTAAATGTTTGCTTCATGTGAGTAAGTCACATGGGGATTCTCACAGACAAGTATTATGCTCACATGGTCACACATTCATAAAAAATAAATATGAAAGGATTACAACCACAGTTAAGCAGAAGTTCCCTTTTGAATGCAAATTAATAATTAGGGTAGATACTCACTTAAGTGAATACATTCTAGTCCTTGCTCATGCAAAACTCCATCAGTACTAAACAGAGGGCTGGTCCCATCTTAGAAATAGCACACAGTTGAAACTAGAAGTTTGCCGTGGTGGAAATGTTTTATGTAAGCCATCTGAGAAATGCTTAGCAGTAAGGAATGTATTTGTAAGTGTCAGAAATGATGGAGTGTAGTTCAAGATCAGGACCATAAATCAAGGATGTCAACCGGTCCAGAGACCCACCACGGCTGCTCATACTCCAACCCCCCAGAGCTCCTTCATGTCAGTGCACAATTGTAGAAAAAGCTGTGGGGTCAGAGTGTAAACACACAAGCTGCTCAAAGTGGGGTTTCATATAAAATGTTTCACAAAGGTTGATTTTGTAAGAAAAAAGGAAACAGGGAGTATAAATTAATATAGAAGGCATCTTCTCATCCTAATCCATATCAGTCTCATCTAATTCGCTAAACTGGGAAAAAGTGACATGCTCTCATTCTACCAGAGCAATTATTCCCAACCTTTATTCAGCTTTGTGTTTGCTGCTTGCTTCAGATCCAACACGATGTGTGTGGGCCCACAATATCTATATCTAGTAGCACCAACTGGCCTAAGAAAAAGATACTATTTCTCTTTATAAAGTTTGTCCTGGTTGTATCTTTACACTGCTGAAGCTACAGCAACGCTGCTACTAGAAAAACCAATGAATGTTCTACTTATTTGAAAAAAAATGGGCAAACATAGACAAGTCACAAATGTTTCAGATGCAATGAAGAAAAACACCATGCAGCAGTCGTGGAATAATTTAGGTTGCCAGGGATGTCTGGAGGTTTTCTAGTCCACCTCCCTGCTCAAAGCGGGGTCCTGGTGGATCCAAACAACTCGGATCCTGGAGCTTTCAGGCGTTGTTATTCCTACACTGGTTATGTGGTAATGCTTATTAAGTCTGTTATGGTGTTTTCTCTCTCTCTCAAATTTATTGGTAGTCTCAGATACAAGTATTAAATGAAAATACCATTTATGTAACTATAAGCAAAGCATAAATCGTGCTACCTCCTGCTTCATTTTCTAGTCTGAAGGATAAAGCAAGATTTGTAAAAGAATAATAGGGATACAGGGCTTGCAAATATGAAATTTGAATAGAAGTTATACAACTGTATACAGTTTTAATTGTATCACCTCTGACACTACATCCACATAATATTTTTTAAATGTGCCACTTTGGGCTAAGAGATTAAAAAGGTGGGAAGATAAAACTACATCAGCCATGTAATACATGCTTTACCTTCAAAGAACTATTAAGGCAGGTTTTTAATTTGTTATAATAAAAGTCATTCTTAGAGGAGATTGTTAACTGCAGCGTCATTTAATTATGTCAAATTTATTATGCTGAAGCTTTCAGCAAAAACCTTCAATAAATTTATTGCTTAATCTAGCTATCTTAGTGAAACACTTTTACCTGTCATTTTTAATTAATAAAATATTAAGAAAAAAAGCATCTCTTTTTCACAGTGAAGCCTGTATTTATTCTGGTGGAGGAGGGAGATGTTTTCTCTCTTTTCAAAACTTTTGTAGCTGGACTTTACCTTGAGCATATTTCAAAGCTGCCCTTAATGCCATTCCTTCCTTCAAAACTAATTGATTCACTGTGTAAACATTCCTGATGCACAAATACAGTCAAGGGTCATTTGCAAGTGGTCTGCAAATCAGGCACAGGAGCTAATGTCAGAGCTGCTGTTTGATCCACCATCCTCTGAGATAGATCAAGCTTTTCGGTATGACTCACCATTGCTTTTATTGTAAAGAAAAAAATATTCTGTTAGTGTTTAAATTACTGTAACATGCAAAACCAGCATTGCTATCCCAGTGTTTACAGGACAGATGTTAATAATAGATTGTCCTATTAAACAGAAAATTAACACCAGTATACATCTAGGATGTAGAAAACAAAACAAAAAGCACAGAAAGAATGAATGGGGGAAGTACAATAAAATGCTACTTAGATTTGGAGGAGCAAACACAGCACCTTCTGCCAAGAAGAAATGAAGGAGTTGCTTTCTCCTGTAAGCATTACCTCAGCCACTTCTGGACAAATAGGCTTTTATCCATATCTCCATCTTCATGAGTCACTATATAAATTGTTTGGCTGCCCTGAGTGGGTCTAAAGAAGGAGAAATATAAGGAGCTGGTGTCGTCAGCACATGGTGGAAACCACAGTCCTCAGCTCTACAGTCACCCTCCCAGAAGCACTGCAGGCACAGGGAGCACGAAGGACAACCAGCAGAGCCCTGTGGGAAACGTTCACAACAGAGTCCCTCAGAATGAGAGGGACAAAGCTGTTCAGAGAGACCCTGCTACCACTCGTGGCAGGACCAAAAGCAGAGGGAGGCCACTGATGCCAAAGAACATGGAGACACCTGGAAATGCTGTCATGGTACCCTTGTTCTTCAACCTAGTCAGAAGGAGATCAGTGCGCAAAGTCTAGGATTAACATTGCACCAACAGAAACTTAAGTGTTTCAGTTACTGTGTGGAAGAGATTTCCACACAGTCTCCCCACCAGGCACTCCAAAACCAGGTGATTTGAGATGGTCAAAGGATGGTCAAGGACTGGAGTGATTGTCAGTGATTGTTCCCCATCTCAAGTCACCAGACCCTAAGCCTTTCTAATGTCTTCACATCTTTCAAGAGATCTTAATCATGCAATGATCACATTGTTTGAATCAGTTCATTCTAGTCCCGACACATCCCGATTTACATACCGTTTTGTGTTCCCAGCTCTGTCATTAATGTTTAAGGCCTTAATTCAGCCATCAATCCCCACTCAGCAAAACAATAAGTACATATTTAAAGTTAAGCACGTTCTTAAATGTTTTGCTGAAATGGAACAACCTTACACACATGCTGACATGCTTTGCTGAACTGGGTTTTTATGCACAAAAGAGTTCACTTGCCATAGGCATTTAGGAGAGGAGCCTTCCTCTTCCTCATGTGCATTCATATTGGAGTCTGCGGCTTGTGAAGGCCACAGAGTTTTCTATAATGTAAAAGCATTATTTAAGAAGGTGTTTTGGTTTGCTGTTGCTCCAAATGTCATGACACAACCAGATACAATCTTTTGTATTTTCTGAATTCTGTCGAGTTCATTTATTTTAAACTAAAGTTTGAAAGGTAGCTATGCCTCTGAAGATCTCTCTTTACAGTAAACTGATCAGATTGAGGTAATGCCTGGTCATTGGCATTGTTCAGATCTCAAAGGAAGGAAAAATCAGTAAAAATTTGCACAGATGTCATTTTGTCCCTGGTAGGTCAACTAGTAGAGATAAAACAAAAAACCAAAACAAAAGAAAACAACAAAATGTACCAATTGATTTCTCAAAGCAGGATATTTACCTTTGTCCACCAGAACTCTTACTCCAACACTGACCAAATTCTTTTAACTTTTCATATTGAAAATTTGATAGTATGTTGCTCCAGGGCCTTGGTTTGATAGGTGGCAGGGAGGAATTTGGGTTTTTTGTTTTTACTTTTTAACATCTTTTACCCATTTCTTTCTATAGGGGAATGAATGAAATAAATACCATAGAGATATTTTAAACTCTAGGGCAATACAATTTACTAGTCACCTATTTTCATTGCTGCTGTCATTGGTGAAAGCAGTAGTGGATCACTTACTTTCACAACTGTTTTATACATACTTTAGCTTAAGTGCTTAAAAATCTTATAAAGCACTTATTTTAAATATTTTAAGTATTTGAGAGATGTTAGCACTTTACTGTTCCTTTACAAGACAGCTGTCTCCAGCAACAGCTTCTACATGGTCCATTTACTTCTATAGCAAAGAAAAAACTCACAAGGTATCCAAACCTCCTCTTGAATACGGCAAGGAGTGAGAGGAAGGAGCAATTTGAAGAGGCAGTTTTGTGCTAACAACACTCATTGCAACATTCTGGAGATTGCTGTTACCTCAAAGTTTGATTTAAATTTGTCCTAGTTATGGGTGAAAGGAGCTTCTTTAACATGCCTTTTAATCAGTTCAACCATATTCCTAATTTTAGGTCAAAATTTTATTCAGTCAGGGTGTATGTTCATTAAATGCTCCTTCATTCTGCACAAGGAGGATGTCCATGACAACAATAAACAGCTTTGCAACTTTCAGTTTATGCAAGAATAAAGACTTACTACAGCTTAACCTAGTATACATTTACCCAGTCCTATCTATCTGACTGGATTAAATTGAAGAAGCAGATTTCAGGATTTCAATCAAATTCTACTAGCAGCCTGGTATTTAAAATCAGAATCTCCATTCTCTCTCGCCTCCCTTGAAGTATTAGATTTATTAGAAAGGTTAAAGAGACATTTTCTGAAAAACTGGAAAAACCCTAATCAAATAATAGTAGTGTCAAGATCTGAAAAGCACACAGATCCATCTATCTCATTATTGTGATCTGGAAATTGGACAAGAGAAATTCCGTGACCTACTTCATATCTCTGAAGCCATGGATGGTAACTGGACAGTTTCTTTGTGCAGCATTTGCTTCCCCCCATCAAAACTTTTCTGAGTAGTAGGTGTCGTCCAGGGACTTTCTGGTCTCTGGGACTCTCCTTGCTTTCAGTCTGTCACCACAGAAATTGTCCATTTATCAGCTTTAGGTAAGTTGTAAATGTTTTTTTTTTTCCTGATAAGGCATCTTTGGGAGTCAGGAGCTTTGCAAATTTTGTGGAGTTTCAGATAGGCCCAGAAAGCCAGTTGTTGGCCATGAACCTTGAGAACTACGACCAAAACTGAGAGGCACAACTTCCAGTTGCTGGAAACTGGAGATGAGTTTTCCTCTTCCCCAGGTACACTCAGTGGAAGGCAGTGCTACCACTGCAGTGTGGACAGGCGCACCTGAATCAGCAGTGAGTGTGAGTGTGCCAGCCATGGCCACAGCTGCACTGTCTTCAGCATAGGGGCAGCACTGTCTTCAGCATCTACTGGAATCACAGAATCACAGAATCACAGAATCACAGAATGTTGGGGATTGGAAGGGACCTCAAAAGATCATCCAGTCCAATCCCCCTGCCGGAGCAGGAACCTAAACGAAATTACACAGGAAGGCGTCCAGGTGGGTCTTGAATGTCTCCAGAGAAGGAGACTCCACAACCTCCCTGGGCAGCCTGTTCCAGTGCTCTGGCACCCTCACTGTAAAGTAGTTTCTTCTCAAGTTTAAGCGGAACCTCCTGTGTTCCAGCTCACACCCATTGCCCCTTGTCCTATCATTGGGCATCACTCAGAAGAGCCTGGCTCCATCCTCATGACATTTGACCTTAACATAGTTGTAAACATTAATTAGGTCTCCCCTCAGTCTCCTCTTTTCCAAGCTAAAGAGCCCCAGCTCCCTCAGCCTTTCCTCATAAGGGAGATGCTCCACTCCCTTAATCATCTTCGTGGCTCTGCGCTGGACTCTCTCAAGCAGTTCCCTGTCCTTCTTGAACTGTGGGGCCCAGAACTGGACACAATATTCCAGATGTGGCCTCACCAGGTTAAAAAAAAACCCACCTCAGAAGCTCTGTAAGTACTTACATAGCAAAACCACACAGATCTTATGGTTGCTGCAACATGACTGCTGCTGGTTCTTGTGACAGCTAGATTAAAGTAACTCAAATAAGCTTTCCCTCTGCAGTATTCACAGGACTATTTGCTGTGTAAACTGAACGTCTCACAGAAAAGGTCAGTAGACTGTGGAGATACGAAATCAGACCACAATCAAGAACTGTAACTGAGGGAAGCTTCCACAATGGGTTATTAAGTACATTTATTGATGACAGATGGTACTGGTTACAATGTGTATACTAACCTGGTGTTCTGGGCAGCCATAATTTTCAAGGCTTTGGTTCGGGGCCCTGTGAGTGAACAGCATCTTCCCATGGGGTTCTCAACACAGCACGAGGCTTTACAGATTAAAAGCAACATGTATTATACATGACATCTGTGTGCACTGCTCCTCAAAAGCAAACTACCTTGAGGGACACCAGAAAACCAGCAACCTTCCACCATTAATTCCCCTTTCCTTGTCCACTGTGCCCCCACATCTTTAATATAGTGACACGGTGGCTTTGGTTGTCTTGCCATAACAAAGCAAGCCAGTCTGTGTCATACGTGGGCTTTTGGCTGCTAATTAACATGAGGAAGCCATGGGAGGTTCTGAGAAGCTGAGCTCTGATGTAACCCAATGCCATCCACTCGGAAGCTTTCAGACGCTCCAGCCATCCATAATTTATTTTCGCCAGTCACATGGCAGCAAAGCTCATTTTGCATAATGGATGCTTGCAATGGAAAAGTGCTTACAGGCTTTCAGACAGCCCTTTCATCTGCCTGTATCAAAGAGAAATTAAACAATTATGGGAGTTTACAGTATTCTTGGAGAAAACTCTGAAAACAATGTTTTTAGGGCGTGCAAAAGCTATTAAGATGGCACTTAGGCCATTCCAAAGTACTGCCGCACAATCGCTCCTTCGCCTTTGCCTCGCTCCCTCCTCATTCGGCTCTAATTCGTTCTCTCACCTTCCGTTCCGGTAACATTCCCGTTTGGCCTCAGAGCGCTGGGTGCCCGGACCGGCTGCACCGTGGCTGCCGTGGGCACCTGAGCC
>NW_010293856.1:0-479 GCF_000700745.2 Antrostomus carolinensis
GCGGGGCTTGGCTGGGGGTTCTCTCTGTTGGCGGCGAAGATATGGACTTAAGATAACTCTATAAGAGTTATAAGCAAAGACCGTTTATTAAGCAAAACCTCAAGTTTATATATCATTTAATTTCCTGTTCACGTGAAACAGTTTACAATGATTGGAGAGTTCATCTTTTCACGCACCCTTTTCTGCATAGCGGTTGGCTAAGAGACTTTGCGTGTTTCCTTTATTGTTTGCTTTTCAGAGTACATCTTTTGATACATTTCAAGATTCCTTCCTCATATCCTGTCGACTCAGCTGCTGACACCCTGGTTTTGATTCTGCCTTTTCACGTCTAGTTTCAATTTTTGCCTTTTCGTGTCTTCAGACACGTACCCTCTCAGTTCCCACAACCCTCTCAGGGTATGCCAATATACGTTCCCACAATCTCCACACTTCCCCTCTTTTATTTTTGGAGGCGGGGAAAGAAAAAAATTTTGTTTAAC
>NW_010293857.1:0-1093 GCF_000700745.2 Antrostomus carolinensis
TCCATCTCAGCCTGGCTGAGCGTGCAGGGGCAGGACTCAGGCCAGGCCTTGTGGGGCAGGGCCAGCGCCTGTGCAAGGCATTGCAAACAGGCAAGTGGCCCAGAGAGGAGGCTGCTCTGTGCCCTTGGTGGCATGGACAGAGCAGGGAGGGGGCCCAGGACATTTGTCAGTGCCAGCCTCTGTGCCCAGCCCTTGGCAGCCCTGGCTGCTGAGCCCAGCTTTGGCCTGGGCTGAGTTTGGCTGTGGCTCAGCTCCATCCTTCTGCGGGGCTCAGGGCCTGTTCCCGGCCATGGCCAGCCCTGGCTGCCTCTCTGCTGGCCCAGAGGCCGGCAGAGCCCGGGGCAGGGCTGTCTGTGCAGCCCCACAGGTGCCAGGGGCTCTGCAGGAGCTGGCAGAGGCTGCCCAGCAGGGAGGCCATGGGGCACAGAGCCCCAAGGCTGCTGTGGGCACCACGGCACAGGGGCCCTTCCCAGCCGCAATGCTCCTGGCCTGGGCTGGGCCTGCACAGGGGCTGGGCCACCATGGCTGGGCCAGCACAGGGCCACAAAGGGGCCACGCAGCCGCTGCCGGGGCTGACAGCAAGGCCAGGCACACACAAGCAATTGCTGAGCATGGCCTGCGCTGGCCAGGCCTGACTGTGCCAAAGGCAGAGCTCAGCTGCCCTTGGGGGCTGCAGCAACAGTCCAGAGCCCAAAGAGCCTCCATGGCTGTGCTGGAGACCAAGGCTGCAGGAGGGAAATGCAGGGCTGCTGCAGGATGGGGAGGGCATTGAATTCCAGCACACACCTCAGCTCTCTGATGATCCCAGCACCATGCTGGGCCCTGTTTCAGACTGGAGCAGAGCAGATGTTGATGGGACAGGAGCCCTGCGGGGCTGTCAGGGACCTGCAGCTTGCAAGGTGCTCTGCTCTCCCTCAGGTGCTCTGGGAGAGATCCAATCCCAGCTGGGCACCTCAGGGCACAAGTGGCACTGCCTGTTCATGGGCACACAACTGATGTCTGCCTGGAAAGGGGCACAGGTGTTAATACCTGTTAGTTTCATAATATACAAGCAAATCTTTATTTTCTGGGTCTTTTGAGAACTTTTGAGAAA
>NW_010293857.1:1483-2194 GCF_000700745.2 Antrostomus carolinensis
AACTGTTCCTGTACAGAAATCCCTTGGGGATGAGGGACATGTCAGATGCTGCTGGGACATCCCAGAGAGCTGAGGGAAGAGCTGTGATGGTTATTAAACTGTTCAAATGTTCAACTTGTGTTTGTTGGCAAGAAACCTTTCTGTGCCTCTGAGTGTCACCAGGCCCTGAGCCCAAAGGACACAAACCTGATGAGTTGTGGTTCCCACTGCAGGGGCTGCACTTGGACCTTGGCTCTGCACAGGAGAGCTCTTCATCCCCTTTCTCTCTTTTCCTCCCTCTGGGCATGGAGGGAGCTCCTGACTTCAGCCTGTGACTCGTGTGTGCAAAGAGCAAATCTGGGCAGAATTGGGGCAGGGAGGGTTTGGGGGGACCTTGGGATCTGTGCTGGGCACAGAAGGTGTTTTCCATTGCTCTGAGACTGTCTGCTGTGGAAAGTGGATTTAATATCCAGCAGAGGAATGACTTTTGCATTTGATGGAGCTGTGCCTTCCCTTGGCTTTGTTGGCTGACAAGAAATGAACATCCCTCTGTGTCTCGGGCAGCTCCTTCTGCAAGGAAAGCAGGTGGGAGTTGGAGCCAAGGAGCTGAAAGCTGCAGGTGCAGCCTGGGCTGGAGGGAGCTCAGATTTGCACAAGGCTGCTCTGAGTGCCAGGGCTTGGATGGGGGAATGGTAGGGTGGGGGTAGGGACAGAGTCAGATTGATTATCAGC
>NW_010293857.1:2443-2713 GCF_000700745.2 Antrostomus carolinensis
TCTTTGTAAAAAGAATATATTCCGTTTGAATACACTACTGAATTTGGTCGAATTAACCACAGATGATTTGAAAAATTAAATCAAATTATTCCCAGAGGCTTGGCTTGTTAAGGTGTTCTGAATGTTAATGAGCCCTGGGACACTGAATTCCTGCACTGAAGAGCTGAAGGCTGAAGCAGCCTCTGGAGCAGGAAAATTCAGCAGCAGCCTCCAAGGTGCTGAGGATGTCAGCAGCCCCCACTGAGGCCATCCCTGCCCAGAGACTGTGGG
>NW_010293857.1:2791-3154 GCF_000700745.2 Antrostomus carolinensis
TTTGGTTGAGATGGGGGCCAGGCCGGGGCCAGCTGCTTCTTTGTTGACTGGAAAAGAAAGAGGAGGTTCCTGGGTTTTTTCATCTTTAACATTTGTGTTTCACAGAGGCGTGTTCAGTATCTTAGTGGTTTAACAGATTGTCAGTTACACAAAAAGTTTTGTATTACTTTTTAAAATTCTTCTCATGTCAAACTACAACAGACATTCAACCAACAGCAGGACACACAAGCCCTGACCCCCATCCCCCAAACAACTCTCTCAAGGAGACATTTAAAAGGAATTACAATTGTTTGTGTACTCTGAGTTGGATGTACTGGAGAAATACCAACAAGAGTTTCTCAGGAGCTCAGAAGAACTTTAGGA
>NW_010293857.1:3176-3617 GCF_000700745.2 Antrostomus carolinensis
TTCACCTCATGTCAAACTACGACAGACTGTCAATCAACAAAAAACACTTCTCAAAGCATTGACTTGGCCCATTCAACTTCACAAACTCTAAGCCTGTTCAATTTAATGTTAATCAAAGTTTGCAGGAGCACAGAAACAGAAGACACAGAAAGAAGAAAGGCAAAAAAGATACAGAGAAGCACACACACAGCTACCAACTCCTGGATTCCAGCAGTGTTCAGATGGAAATTCCAAGAGGAGGTAGGGTCAAGATGTGTGCTTGCCTTGTGGTCAGCCTTCAATACCCCTTGGTCTTCCTGGGCCCTTCCCCCAGGTGGGACTTGGCGTCATTTGGTCACCCAGGAGCAGCTCCTGGGCACAGCCCAGCAGGGCTGGGGCACTGCCAGGGCCCCTCAGGGACACCAGCAGGGCACAGACTGAGCTCACAGGGGCTCAGCACTG
>NW_010293858.1:0-5494 GCF_000700745.2 Antrostomus carolinensis
GCGGAGGCCGCCCCTCCTCTCTGCGGGGCCTGGCGGAGCGGTGTCCGCTTGGGCGCGGCCCCAGCCCCCCTGTGCTGGGTGAAGCTCTCTGGAGCCTGGTGGGGAGCTGGTTAACTCCATGACCGTCTCTGGTGCGCTCTGTAAAGAGGAGAAGTTGGGGTTTTCACAACTTGCGATTAGTCAGCCCGAGTTGCCAGGGAGCCTTGTCCCAGCTTGACTTGAAGTATTTCTTGGCTGGAGACATCTTGGTACTTCAGTAAGTCTGATCAAGTCCGTACTTGACTCGCTCTCTCTCAGCAGGAGTTTGGTGACTAACGAGCAGCGTGGGGTTTTTCCATTTAATTTCTCCTGGTTGGAGTAAAAGAATTGGTCCTAGCCCTTCATTGATAAAACAGGAAGGAGCAGGCTGGAAGGCTCTGGATGTTTCCTCATTGGAAGTGAGCTTAAAGGGCCTAAGGACACCTAATGTTTAAGCTAAAAGTCTGTGGTTTACATAAAGCAGGAGAAAAAAAAAACAAACCACCCTAAACAAAACCCCACTCCTATGCAAGTGGAAGTTGAAATGGAATCTGCCTTGATTTTTTTTTTTTCAGATAGTTTAATTTTATTACTTTAAAATAGATATTAAATGACAGTTTGACTGGCTTCTGTCTTTACTTAAATGCCATCTCTCTGAGACAATAGCTGGATTATTACTTTTTAAACATCAACATCTTAAAGGATATCAAACTCAAGCTACTTAAAGGTTAAGACAGTATTTCCTAAAGCTTTAGAAAGGCCTTTCTTCAAGCAGCAGTAATGATTAATGAAAAGTTACTTCCCAATTAAAAAAGAAATAAATTACAGGCAACAAGTTCAATAAGATTAATGGAAGTAGCTCAGGTTATGGGACCTATGTGTAAAATGCAGTTGAGACCTTATAGCGTGAGAGTTTACAGTTGTGATGAGTGACTTCTAGTGCGAGTCAGCCAAGAAATCTTGAACATGTTGTGGAGATGCTTATGAGGCAGGGTTCCTGCTAACAGGCTGAATCCAACCGTTACGACACTGCACTTCCTTCAAGGTGCTCATTGCAGCCTCCGTATCTGCAGGCACACCCTGGGCTGGATCACATTTTGTTTGCTAGTTTCTGGTTCTGATGGAGCAGTTCTGCTTTTGGAGCTCTTAAAAACTGGAACAAATAAAGAAGTGCAAGTACTTTCTGTGAGACGGTACACTGCAGATTCTGCAGAAAGGGCGTCAAATGTTTGTGCTTGTTGAGGTGCAGAGCTGTGGGCCTCCTCCTGCATCAGCCTTCCGTTTCCTGCTGCATCTGCCCTAGTTGCAGGCCCAACTGAAATAATATTTTAAACATTGTATCTTGAGCTGTGGTTTGCAGGAAAAGGATATGCTGGCACTAACTGTGTAATCACGTCTTCATGTGAAAGAAACATGACTACTGATGTGCTAGTAAGATTTGTTAAAAGCTACTTAATTAACAGAACAGTAAAACGCAAGTGACTTTCCTCAATCGAGGTCAAATGTGGGTGAAACTTGAGTAGTTAGATGTAGCTATATGTGGGCTTCATCACAAAAATAAATCCATTGTGAAGAAGACAGATGGAGGAAATGTTCCAGGGAACAGTTCTGGCTGGGCAGGAAAAACATTTGTGTCTGAAGTGTTTGGTAACTCTTATCATTCATCTCACCAAGCTTACAGAACATACTGCTGTGTGGCTTGAGCAGCAAAACCTGTTGTAGTTCTGAGTCCTTGCTTCTTATTAAACTAGGCTAAATGTTAACTCATCTAGCTAGAGAGTGATATTTCCTTACACGAGATTTGCTACAAGTGGCACTATGCTTTGGTGCAGGACTAATAGGGATCCAAGATTAACTCTGGTAACCTTTGAACTAGTGGCACATGATTTGCTGTTGTGAAGTGTACTGTCTGCATAATGGAGGGGTTTGGTTGCTGGAGGCCTTGTAGGCTATGTGGAAGGGCCATCATGGATCAGCTTGCAGATCCAGCCATGCCCTCCACAGGAAAGCTTCACTGTTCTATGTAGAGTGATCTTACAGTTAAGCAACCAGCTCTGGTTTATAATTTTTTTTTTTATTCTAGAAAGCTGCAAGATGCAAATAGTTAAAGTGCGTACCAAAGAGGGCATATAATTTCCTCCCAGCGCTTTGTATTGCAGAGGAGTGGAAGTAGTTGAGTGCTATAATGCCTCTTGCAAGCCATTGTCAAGCTCTGAAGTCTCTGCCCTAGTTGTGAGAAGTCTGTTGGTTACCCATGAGTAGGCTCTGATCTCATGCTTACTGACTAGTGCTCTGGTCTCTCACCGAGCCATTTCAGGCTGAGCAGAGCTGGAAGTCACACTCCCTTCCAAATCCTGATAGAAGTGAATGAGCTGTCATGTTGATGGCTCATCCAAGCCCAATAGTTAATCACTTCAATATTAGTATTACAAAAACCATCTCAGTGAGAAGGAAAGTGACCTTTTTGTACAAGTCGTGTCCGTTTAGTGGGCTGGTATTTTACTGTATGTTTAGCTATTAGAAAAAACAATGTTTATTAGGATTCATTAACTGTTTTGCCTATGAATGTACTTACTTTATGGCTGTATGAATGGATAGGCCAATGAAACTTGAAATGTGAGCATCTGTTGTGTATGAGGTGTGCATTCAACTGTACTATCACTAGAAATTGAGCAGTGCTGTTTTAGGTAACATAGTCTTTACTTGTAGAGAAATGTGTTTAATCAGAGCTACTGTCATGATACAGAAAGCTTCAAACTAAGGTATAATAAAGTTTGGGCTCTTCTTATTATATTAGCAGAACAAAGTGTTTATCTTGATGTACAAAACGTAAGTCTACAGGTTTCCAGGGCAAAGTGTTACTGCAGAGAAAATCAGCTTGGACAAGCATGAAGTCTTCAGCACAAAAGAATTGTGAGATTCATAGGTCTCAGCTCCATGATGCTATTTAAGATTTTTATTTTTTTTAAAAAGTCTCTTCTGCTATTGTCTTTTCCCTTAATACTTTCTAACACTCAGTGTAGCAATAGCCACTATGGCCTTCAGGGAGCCTCTCCGTACTTACATTGATGGCCCTAATTCCCACTTGGACTCTGAAGGTCCTTGGAGCATATCTTCCTTTGCTCTTTGGAACTGTATAGCTGTGGTTAGAAGAGAGGTAACTGAGAGACTGGGGTATGTATCACTACGATCCTCTGCATAATTAGTTTCTTGATGTGTAGCTACTTGCTACTAAATACTGTGACAAGATGACAGCTATGAGCAGAGTGCTACAGTTGTTTGGGTGATTTTTGATTTTTTTGTGTGTGTGTGTGTGTGGAATTTGCCAGAGCTTTTGAAAGCTGAAGGGAAGAGTAGATAGTGATGGAAGCCATGGCTTGTAATGGATGGACACTTGACTTCTGATGCCCTGGGTTTGGGTCCTGTTGTGCTATGAAGGAACACTAGAAGCATTCCAGATGCCTTCTGTCTTATCTGAGAACCAACCCTTCAGTGCTGTTTCCTTCTCTCCCTCACTTGTTATAACTTGGGAAGCTTGGCAGCACTGTTCAAAGTTAGGCAGGCTTTTGTGTGATATTGATGCTACTTTGTTAGGCAAACTCTATCCAATGTACCTTTAACACTCTCAGATACACGGAGTTGTTGTAAAAAGGTGTGTTAGAGAGCTCCCAAAGACCTTGCTTTTCACAGCTGTCTGTTACCCCTGTTGATGAATTTCAGATGACTTTGTACTGCAGAAGCAACAGCAGCTAAAATGTGCTGAGTGTACAGTGGAACCAGGTAAACTAGACTGGTATACAATTAATTATCTGCAGCTTTATACCTACCATGGGATTTTACAAACCAGGAAAGGCCTTTACACCCTAGCTTGTATTGTATTCATCAGCTTGGCTCCTAGATTCTGCGAGAATAGCAAGGCTTTACCTCCTGTGCAGGTAAAACAGTTAAGCCTGATAGTGAGCAAAAGTTTCTGTTTGGGACTTGTGGGCCTTCTGTGTTAAACAGGGAGTTTAAAGAATGCCATTGATAGAGTAGTGTTCACTTTGTTTTTACATGATGGTAAAATCTTGCTTCCCCTCAAGGAAGGCTTGCATTTTTAACTGGCAGCATTGCACAGAAAACATCACTTATGGTGGCTTCAGACTGTAGTGAGCAAGAACTAGAACTATTCTGAGTGTCTGATCTGAATTGGTAATCATGATCCAGTTCTTAAAACTTTAACATGACAGTGTTAGGCCTAAGAGTGCCTATCTACCAGAGGTTCTAGAAGATTAAATGTGTTAGTTGAGTCCTTCCTTTCATTTTTGACCTCTTGATTTGTTGCTTGAGGCAGCTGAGCAAGAAGCAGGTTGGCGAGGTGCATATAATAAAAGGAGCCGGAGGAAAGCTTTAGATCTGCTGCTTCTGCTGTAAGAATCCTTTGGGGAAAAGGGTGCCTGATATCGGGTTGGTCATCACTCACTTCTTGCAAATATCCTGTCCCCTTAACGTTCACAGGCAGTACCTTTTTTTTTTGGACCTGCGAAGGGTTGCAGCACTTTCCTTGGGGTGACTGCCTCATCTGACTAATCATCTCTGAAGGTTAATTACAGTTCTTGCTTTTCTTGTGAGGATAGTTCGTGAGATGTCTTAATATGGACTCCTTTTTTTAACAGGAAATGGCATCACTGCCTCTAGAGGAAATGTGTTTCAGTTGTTTTATGTATAATGTCTGGTCTGAAGTGAAATTGTCCTGCATGGAGCTCCCTGAAGTCCCTAGGTAGCTGCATGAAAGACACCTGGTGAACTGAAACAGAATGATTTGAGTATCTTCTGTCTTTGCTTCTTGTGAAGCTGGGTGTGCAGGGGGAACAGGACCCTTCCTGAGTTGCTGGGCTCTGCATGTCCTTGTGGATCAACTGACACTTCTCAGAGAGCAACTCCTCTGGAAGAGGTATCTCTGGCCCTGTTCCAGGTTTTAAAGGAAACTGACTAAAAGCTTCCTCTGGCTACGTCATCTCCTGGACCCTTTCCTGGCTTGGTGCAGCTCAACCAACCTTATTTGGCTGGCTTTTTTTTTTTCTTTCCCTTCTCTCTCTTTTTTTTTTTTTTTTGTTGTTGTTGTTGTTTCCCTCCCTCTGTGCAGTGAGAGGGCCTCCCTGAATTAGCACAATAAAGCTGTTATCTGTGCTTAATCGCTGTGCTGAGGACTACAATGGAGTTTGCTTGAAAAAGAGTTCCAAGATCTCAACACTAACTCCTCGGTCCCATCCCGACCCCCCCAAAAAAAAAGGGTGTAGGGTTTGTCTGTCTGCTAAATGATTATACTAGAAATCAGTGTCACCCTGCAAGGAGTCTCTGCTGCTGCACACACACTGTTGGAAAAGAGGAAATCCCTCCCTGTCCAGGAATAATCCAGGGCAATTAACTGATGTAAATTAAGAGCACTAGTAAGCAGGCAGTTAATTGCTTGCTTTTCCCTAGGGGTGTTTGGGAA
>NW_010293858.1:5512-60593 GCF_000700745.2 Antrostomus carolinensis
AATAATACTGCATCAAAGCAGTTTGTTTTTATCCCTTCTGAAACTTTTTCAAAGCAGACTGAAGTCTCTAGATTCATGGAAGGCTAGTCTTTCTGGCAAACCTCTTCGTAACACTTCTATGGCTGCTTCTAGATGGAGCAGTCAAGTGTTTTGGAAGTTGTAGGCATAAAACCCACCCTTCTGACTGCAGTAGCTAATGCTGACTCTTACTGTAATGTTCGAAAGATTGTGCAGCAAATACTTGGCAGGGATGTAGGAAGAGACAGTCACTGGCAGGCTTGGTGGTTATAAAACCACAGGATCAGCTGCAACTGTTCGGAGGTTTAAATCTGAAATTGCAGAGATTTGGGCCTTATATTGACAGGAGATAATTATGGCTGCAGCAACTGTGGATACAGAGGTAGATGATCGAGCGCTGCTTCCTTCCTGTGCAGCTATGAAAGGGTATCTTTGCTGGTATGGATGTGTGATCCTCCAGTAGAATACTGGGGCAGTCAGAAGTTCCTGGCCCTTGTATAGCAGCTTGGCCATGTTGGGTTTCTCTCCCTTTGGCCATTACTGGTTGATAAATAGCTACGGGATAGCACAGGGGTGCCCCTAAAGGAGGAATGAAGCAGCTCCAAATCTGATCCGCTCTGTAGAGAAAATGCAATTGGGCAAGAATGAGATGATGGACTAGGAGGGGGAAGAAATAGACTCCTTTCTTTGCCAGCAGCGATTCTGTGTAGAGAAAAATGACATCTCGGAAGAGATCAGAAAGAGGATAACTGAGGCAGTGAGTAAGAATGGCACAGTGTGCTTTTTCCAGACTAATCTATACTCTTGCAAGTTTCTAGCACTATTGGTCAGCTTGTTTGTTTTGTAGAGGAAGGCTGCCCAGGAGAACAGACTGCACAATACTGAAGTGTGAATACTGTAAGACCTCCTTTTTTTTTTGGGGGGGGCGGGAGGGGGAAGGGGAGTGTGTGTGAAGTTAACACTATGTCCAAGGATCTTGTGTGCAGCATATTGGAGAACTATTCTTCCATTGTATACCTTGCTACGTTCTCCAGGTATTTTTCTTTTTATAGCAAAACTGATGATTTCCTTCAGTTCTGAGCCATTCTTGTCTGTCTGTATATTGCTGATTTGTCCTCTTTTCCTTAGCAAGCCCTTATGACTCACAGCCTTTTTTCTGTCTGGATTGGGAGACCTAGTTAGGGTGGGGAAGTGACCAAGTACAGGAAAAATCTGCAATCACAGTCTGATCAATCACTTAGTCACACCACTTAATAAATATATTTGGTTTAATGCAACACAGGCTAATAAAGCATGGAATTCTGGGCTAAATCTTTCCTTGTTGTAGCTTTTAAACTGTACTGAACTTGACACTCTGGTATTAATTCTGTGCTTAGTTACAGTGCAAAAAAATGAGCTGCCAGGCAGGTTCTTAGGGTGAAGAGACAGGGCTTTCAACATCCCCCACCCACCAGAGGTGTGGCTTTTTGTTCATAATGTATCTAATAATTTTCTGAACCCTCTAAATAAGCTATTCTGGAATACTGAATTAAAAAAAAAAATCTATTTCATTAATATACTAAATGTCTTTTCAGGCTGGCTGCTGAATGGACAAGAGAGTTCTGGCTGTGTGTTTTTTTTTCTCTATTATTGCAGTCCGTGAGACTTGCAGAATGGCAGCAAATGGTTCTGAAGGCACTCTGTGAGGAAGTAAGGCAGTTCCACAGCTGACAAATTCAAGCAATATTGAGTTGCCCAATAAAAAACATGGTGATACAAAACCCACACAGCACTTCGTGGTCCAATACATTCTCTTCTATGAAAACAGCCCTATTAGTATGACAATTTGCTGGCAACCTCAGAGTTCCAGTTAGAAATGATAGAGAAAGAGTATGTATTAAAAGTAAGGGTTTACTTACTGATCCATTAAGCAGACATGCTTGACCTGTTCATATGCAAGTTATCAAGAAGCATATGGCATAAAAAGCTTCATATAGATTTCCTTAGAAATGCTTCCTCCCTGCATGCAAGAAGTGGTTCTTGCAGAAGATGACCAATGGTGTATCTGTGCAGGATGCAAGAAAACTGACTAAGAACTGGTGCTTCAGATACACTTTTTTTTTTTTTAGGGTTAGCAAAGTGATGCTGACCATTGGTCAAGAAAGGGTCAGCAAATCCAAGTTTTTAAAAAAAGGGTAATAATAAATATGTTTAATGTTAATTTCAATTGTATGAAGATGTTCTAAATTGAACTTAAGCTAAAAGGAAACTTCCATGCTTGTCCTTCCCTCCCCATTATTTTAAACTAGAATTTTCACCTGCCAACATGTTGGATATTGGAGGCATGGGTATAGTTTCAGATCCACTGACTTATTTTCTTAGTGAGTTTCTTCTTGCTTTCATACTTCAAGGTTGTTAGAGTAGCTTTCTAAAGGTGGAAACTGGAAAGTCAGAGGTTCTTAGTGAACTTGGTTTCTATAGCTTCCTTCAAAGGAGATAGTGTTTTTCTGTCTTTTGTCCTGCAATGAAACTACTTTCTGTTCAACAAGCCTGTAATATACAAATAGTATGTTTTATATTTTTGTTGGACTGGAAAAGGAATAGAACTGTCAACAGCCTGAGTGCTTCAGGGCTGACCAAAAGTTAAAGCAAATTATTAAGGGCATTGTCCAAATGCCTCTTAAACACTGACAGCCATGGAGCATGGACCACCTCTCCAGGAAGCCCATTGCAGTGTTTGACCACCCTCTGGGTAAAGAAATGTTTCCTCATGACAAGTCTGATCCTCCCCTAGCACAGCTTTGCACCATTACCACGCATCCTGTCTCTGAATCTCAGGGAGAAGATCAGCACTTCTGTCTCCATGTCTCCTCCTCAGAAAGCTGCAGAGAGTGATGAGGTTGCCCCTCAGCCTTCTTTTCTCCAAACTAGACAAACCCAGAGTCCACAGCTGCTCCTCCTAGGACATGCCTTCCAGCCCTGTCACCAGCTTTGTTACCTACCTCTGGACGTGTTCAAGCACCTTAACATCCTTAAATGGTGGGGCCCAGAACTGCAGGTAGTGCTCATGGTGAGGCCACACCAACACTAAATAGAGTGGGATAATTGCCTCTCTTGACCGGCTGGTCTTGCTGTGTTTGATGCCCCAAGGATGCAGTTTGCCCTCTTGGTGCCAGGGCACACTGCTGGCTCCTCTTGAGCCTGCTACTGACCAGCACCCCTGGGTCCTTTTCTGCAGGGCTGCTCTCCAACCACTTCTCTCCCAGTTTAGACTTGTGCTCGATGTTACTCGATGCCCAGGTGCAGAATCCAGCATTTGTTCTTGTTAAATTTCATGTCACTGATGATTGCCCAATGCTCCCATCTATCTAGATCCCTCTGCAAAGGCCTCATGTCCCTTGAGAGAGTCAACAGCATGTCCCAGTTTGGTTTCATTAGTAGACATGCTAATGGTGAATCCAGATCATTGATAAATATATTGAACAGAACTGACCCTAGGATTGAGCCCTGAGGAACACTGCTGGGGACTGTTCACCAACTGGATGTAACCCCATTCACTGCAGCCCTTTGAGCTTGCTATTCAGCCAGTTCTTCACCCAGTGCACCGTGAACCTGCTCATCTCACAGCTGGACAGCTGGTCCAGAAGGATGCTGTGAAGGACAGTATCAAAAGCATTATGAAAATCCAGAAAAAATATATCCACTGCCTTCCCTTCATCCATTAGGTGGGTGACCTTATCATAGGAGGGTAACAAACTAGTTGAACAGGAACCCATGCTGACTGTGCCTGATGATTGTCCTTTAAATGCCTTTCAATAGCACCCAATTACTTGTTTAAGCTAGTTAATATCTGACCACTAAAACAGATCTTCCAGTAACTATGTCAAGAGAGCAAAATTGCCTTGAAAGATGCCTGGGTTGAAAGCAAGTTGCTTGTATTGTGGGTTATAGTGCAGCTGAGACAATAGAGTACTCGGTGTCTAAGCAATGTGCAAAATCGTGACACATCTTGGTTTGGTGTGTGTGGCTTGTTTGTGGGTTTTGTTTTTTTGTTGTGTTTGTGTTTTTTGTTTGTTTTTTTTTTTAACCCAACAAACCCAGAGTTGTCCTTTAGTGATGATACTAGATTTTATTACTCATTATATTCATATGTTCCACTAAGTTTTGTTTGACAGCATTCACTAATGGAGACAGTGCACAGCATGTGTAAGAAAGGCATTGCTGTTGTGGTTTACCATTTGTAACTCCTGTGTTGCATACAAAATGTTAAGATAACTTTGTGCTCTGTGAGAGGAGATCAAAAGCTTAAGCATCAATAAATAACCAGATGTTGACAAAATAGTTAATTTGCCCCTATATATATCTATATATTGAAGAAACTTTTGAAAAAGTGGGTTGGTTCACTTCATTTGTTTCATTGGGTAGATGATGAGAACTTTAACTGAGATGTATGGAATCCAGTGTCTGGCTATATTCAGTGCTCTGTGGCTACAGTTATCCTCGGTGAAAAATCAGGATCTGAGTCTACCTCAAACTGAGAAACCTTTCTTCTATTTCTGAAAACATGCTGTGTGAGCAACGGGATTTTTGTTGTAGTATCTGTATTTTTAGCCAAGGAGCACTCAACTTGTGAATTTGTTTGCTTCATTTCTGACAAATTTAACACACAGGCTTTGTTGCTTGCTCCATACTTGGTCTGCCACTATGCAAAGTCTCTTCTGCCACTAGGCACCAAATGTTGCCTGGTCAGAGGAGATGACCAGCCACTTCTCCCGTGGCTGAGCTTTGAAAGTGTCTTTCATTCATACTGCAAAAAAAAGCTGGTTGGTGGGTGTCTTTTATTTTTATATAGAACCCTTAAAATTTCTATTTCAAATTTAAGATTCACTGCATCATAGCTTGCTTCTCAGTAAGCTGATTCCCTCAGCTTGGAGGAGGGGTGCGTGTTACATGACTTTCCTTTGTCTCTTGGGACTGTGTGCTGCATTACTCTGTCCTTCCAAGTTTTTCCTTATCTCTTTGCAAATGACTGTGTGCAAATGCTTTGGTCTCAAAAGTTTGGCATAGGGGACTTTCCAGGGAAATGTTTTTACAGTTTTCTAATGACATCTTTGATTTGGCACTGCTGGGAAGGATTTGAAAGTAACTTGGATCTGAGGGGATTCAGTCTTGTAAACCAAGTGATTTCATTGGTCTGCCATTCCCTTAGAGAAAGGTGGGTTATTAGATCCATTAACATGGATCTATCTGCTTTTATAACAAGCCTGAGCAAGAGCAGTGAGCTGCTCTTGATGCTCCTCCTGTTCTGGAGATGTGGAGTTGGGGGGTGATGTATCTGCATGCAGGAACATTGAAGGAGCTCCAGGCTTTGATCAAAGTTGAATTATTGCCTGCAAATCCTATGCTTCTGTTCCTTAGCATATGGGGAAAAAAAATGAAAACATAACAAAAAGCAACCGTACACAGCAGGTCTGAATAAGAGCTAAGCTCTCAAGTTGACTTATGAATGCTCCTTGCAGAAAGTTCCTTTGCAGTCTCCCTGCTTCTGGTTAGTCTAGTAAGTTTTACTGTTTGCTTTCCTAAGCTGTATTTGCATGTATGTTTACTTACAGAGGAGATGTACTCAGCATCTGGCTATTTCTCTTCCTACTACTCAGTTGTGTTTCTCAGTTTTGACCTCCAGCTTCAGGAAGACCATTAATAATTTGGTTTATCTGTGTGGTTGGCTGCATAAAGATAGTCTATAACATCTCTGTTTGTAGAGGACGTTAAAAGGGTCTAAATATTGAAACTGCAGATCATGTAAGGAAATAGCTCCTGCCTGCTTAATAGAAGTCTGTTTCTGCCATGAGCATTATAGATGTTATAGCTAATGTGAGGTAGCTCCCCAACCCCCTCTGCCATCTTGTAGAATTATTGAAAAAGTAAAGCTAAGAGAGAACCCTGGAAGTCCTCTGGTCCAACCCCACGTGCAGAGCAAGGCCAATTTCAAAGCTGGATCATTTTCTGAGTCAGATTGGATTGTTCAGGGTATTGTTTTCATTACAGTGGGACAATATAATTCTTGAAAGATAACTTGGAAAGCACTGGAACTTGTGAAATATTGTGTAGGTGCCTGGAATTTCTAAACCTCATCCTCTGAAGTGCAGAGGCATGGACAAAGTAAAAAGAGCTAGTCAAATATAATGATTTAAAACTATCATAAGCAAACCCTTTTTTGAGGAACACTTAATATAAGCCCAGTTACTTGTGAGCACAGCTATCTTATTTGTTGTGTTTGCTGGTACGGTAGATCTATGCATGGTGTCTTGGTTGTGTCCAGGCCATATTCTAAAAACCACTTTCCTGCCTGAAGCTAGCATTGGCCAGAAGATGATGTTAAGCTCTTGGGGTCCTGAAGCAGTATGTTACTGATGCATTTTATAGTTGCTTCTTGACAACGCTTATAGCACTGTTTCAGAACGTGTAGCCCTGTAGCAAAGTGGGAATAACTTGACTCTGTAGCGGCCACTGGAAGTCTAAGGCTTTATTCTGTTCTTGTGGCTCTGTAAGACTGTAGAGGTAGCTACAGCCTTTAACTCAAGTCCACCAGATACAAATTATGTTCAGGTAGCTGTAACTTTTTTTTTTTTTTTTTAAATAGACTTTGTGAGAATACCTTGAAAGATTAAAGAAGAAACACTCGAGAGTGGAGTTGTTTTATTTAAAAAGCAAACAAACTTCTGTGGGTTTTTTTTTCCTTTAGTTTAGTCAGGCCTTCTCTGAAAGGCTAGATGATGCATTTATTTTTGCATCTGAAATGGTCTAAGTGATATCCTCTATGAAGGCTGGTTTTTGACTGTTTGGTCTCATGGTCTATGCCTTATCTGTGGAATGGTCAACTATCATCTGCCTTTAATTCTGTGCATTGTAAGGGTGGTAAATGGTGGGCCTGTATTTAAAAGGAGGACATGTTAACAGGTCTTACTTGACCACTGGGATTCCTGGGCATTTAGCAATGTCTTCATGCACGCATCTACCTCTTAAGTAATAACTGGAGTTTATCAGGCTTTCTTTTCAAATAGCCCAATTTCAAACCATATTTTTCAAGATGTCTATGTGTGAACTTGAGAGTATGCATTTAATTGCAGCCTTTAATGAACTAGATCAACTTGGTTGCATGTTAGAGAGCTTTGTTGGTTTACTGCCATTGTAAAGTTTTGCTCCCATATGTGTGCTCCTGCCTTGCGCTGCCTCGGATAGTCCCACTCAATAGTGTATCAGTTCTGTTCTGCTAGCTCAGCAGAAAACTGGGTTAATGGCATGTGCCCATGTGGCTTGATGAGGGATAAATCTTGCCAAGAGGTTGAGTGTCAGAGCTACTGCAAAGGATAAAGCAGGAGTGTCTGGGAGTGAGGAATAAGAAGTGGTTCAATAGCTTGGCCCGTGTTGTCCAATTGTACCCAAAAAACCATGGTACCCTTCCCTCTTCCTCTAATCTGTGCCAGTAGCAGTGCCTCTATGTCAGTGTAGTGGAGAGGACCGATGAAACGGTTCTGTTGGAAAAAAACAACAAATGAGTTATTCGTAGCCTGATTCATTCTCTGGTCCTGCTTGTGGCATAGTCAGGGAGTGCTAAAACCAGTGCGAAGGTGGCAGTGGGAGGGTGTGGGCATTTTGGGGTGGTTTGCTGTGGTGGTGGGACCACACCCTGCGTGGGCTCCCGCTGCTCTCCACAGCTCCCTGAGCAGGTCTGTGACTGTTCAGGAGCATTTTGGGACACAGGGTTCTGCGTATCCTGGTGTTGTAGCTGCTCTCCTCTATATTGGGAAAGCTTGAGTGCTTGAACTAGATGGAGCTTAAAATAACAAAAGGTACTTCAGCAATCACAAGCTGGTCTTTTATAAACTATGTACAGTCCCAACAGAGCTATTTAAAACCTAAAATAAGTTGGTGGCGAGGGAAGCAAACGTGGGTGGGGAAACTGAATATTAAAAAGAAGTGTAGAACTGAGCAGTTTCAGGGAAATCCTGCATTTTGGGGAACCATAACCTAAATAGGTATGAAAAGGCAGCCAGCATAAATGAGACTCTGTACGGAAAGGAAGTTGCAGGATTTATCTAGCTCACTGGAAATGATAAAACTGAAAATCACAGGGTGATGAAACAGCTTTACATCATACTTGACTGCCTGCAGTTAAATTTGGAGGAATGGCTCATAGTCTAGGCAGTCAGATCCCACAGTAAGGCTGTGTTCTAACTCCTAGAAGTCTGGCTATTGTTCAGATATTCAGTGAGTGCTGTGAGCTGGCCAAGAACTTGACGTGCCACACCCAGGCAGTGCTTTGGATGTCTGAAACGGGCAGTCCTGTGTTCAGCAGCCCCTCTCATTACCAGTGAGCTGAAATGTTAGGTGTCTCATGGTTGAAGAACAGAGAAGCATGTGAAACAGATAAGCACGATTCCGACTTCTTCATCCAAACATGAGAATCATTTGGAAGGAAGAGCAGTGATCTCCGTGCTGTCTTCCCTGTGGAAAGGCTCTTGAATGATAAGCGGTGTGTCTGAGCCTAGGTTTTTTTACTTTGCACTGAATTCCAAGTTATGTTCTTAACAATTCTTAACCACAGGTGAATTTGGAGACATTTGCATAGGGAATGAGTATTTAGTCTATTAGCTCATGAACCCGAAGTACTGTGATGCTTCTGTGCAGCTCACACTTGTCTTGTTAGCATCCTGTCTTGGTCTTGTTTTGAGACCCTTCCAGCAAAATAGCGGCTTGTAATTTTGGCAGAGATCCACTGGATGCTAGGTTTGGAAAGCTTATTTGTTGTCTGGAAATGCATCTTGGCTACCAGGCTTGTCGACTTAACCCCTTGAACTGGGTCTTGGTACTGGGAAATCCCCTGCCTTTGGAATGAAGCTTGGGAGGGAAGAACTAGACTAAGGCAAGCTTAGGGATGGGGAAAAAGCTGCCCTCTAAGTCTTCTCAGGAAATCTGAAATGCTTCCGGTGGTGGTGGAGAGTGCTGGAACTGTTTTGCTGGTGAAGTTACTGCTGTAGCAGCCAGGATCACGACACTAGTGTGTGGTGTACAAATTGTGGGGGGGAGGGCGGGGCACAAAATATTCAAAATATTAATTTATAACCTGTAGGATTGCCCAGGAGGGGCACAATAACTGAGGAATGTCACCCCTACCACTGCTGGCATTTCAGACACGCCCACTGCCCTGCTGACTGCCTCTGAGTTGAAGAGCCTTAGCTGGGGATGTGGTTAAGTTCAGACATGTGAAGTACAACTGCCAACTCACTCTACTGTTAGTGTGCAGAGGCCATAACAGGCATATAACATTTCTCCAGAGAATAGCACCTTCTAACAGGCACAAAACAAATGGGTGTTTACAAAACAAAAAACCCCAAACAAACAAAAAACAAACCCCAAAGCTATCCGGAGCATAGAAGTTGAATGATGGCAACTGCATGTGGCTAGGTTTTTGCTTTGAGTTTTACCTCCTGATCGAGTTGATGTGGAAAAGGGGTCAGGGTTTTTCCCCATCATTTTTTAATCTGGGTTTTGGCAACCAACCATGTTCTCTCTAAGTAGCTCAAACAACAGGTACAAAAATAGTTATTCTCAGGGCCTCTTAAAACTAGCTGTAAAGAAATAGCAAATGATAACGTTAATGGCTTGGAACAGCTACAGGAAAGCAAAGGGAGGTGCACGAGGAATCTCTTTATGAGAAAGGAAATGGCAAAAATAGAGGAATTGATCCATTTCACAAGGTTGTGAGTCAGTTGTGTAATGCGATATACAAGTATCTGGACTTGACCGTGTGGGGATCCACCCATGGCTTCTTTTACTGGCTTAGTACTCTCCTCTTGTAACTACTTTTGTCAAACTGAAACTTGTTTGCCCTCTGCACAGGGTGGCAAGCTGCTAGCAGCCATGGTGTTGAAATACCACTGGTACGATGTGACTACTCAACTATCTGCTTGATTGAAAACGAAGGAGTTATATTCAAGTAGCTTTAACTTGGAAACTTGTCATTAATGGTTTCAGAAGCCGTGCTGTGTAGGGCATAGGGGAATCCCCTGTCCTTTTTTTTTTATTATTATTTATTGTTTTGAATTAATAACTTTGTGGTAATCTTATAAAGTAGAACTAATTGAAATGTTGGTTATAAGAAAACTGAAAAGTTGTGGCAGGGTGGGTGAGTGAAGGCCTCTAAGGCAACTGCAAACATCAGGCCCTTTGCATAAGGAATAGGCTTTTTTGAAGCCCTCTTGTGAGCTCTGTGAGTGTGGTTTGAAGAAGACCTCATTTTTTAGAGAGGTTGTCCTTGGGGGTAATAAATCTAATTCTCTGCCACTTGAGGAGAAAAAAAAGAAGCCTTGTTCAATATAAGGATGCCTGAAGTAGACTCTGTGACTAAGTATGAGTAACTGATCTCTGAACTGATGGACATGTCCTACAAGGAGGATCCCCTCAGGCTCTACTTCCTTACCCTGTACTGAGGCCTCTCTGAATACCAAGTATTGATCAGTTGCAAAGGGAGACTTCAACACAAAGGGAATTGTTCTCACACTTGGTCTTGAGAAACAGAAAAGCCACAAAACACTGCTGTGTTGCTGTGCTCTGTGGGCATTACCTTATCAATGGCAGCAAGCTCTTCAAGGAAACTGATTTTTTTTAATGGGAAAAAATACCTGGCTGTATGTTACAGCAATAAATAAGTCGGTTTCCTTTTTGAAACTGACTGCTTTAACATTATATTTTATACCAGATTTTTAGAGTCACGTCAGTCAATCTCTTCTCCTTACACTTTTCAAGAACAGGGATTGGCTCTTTCAACTACTGGATACAATGCCCATTATAACCCCTGTCAGAAGACTTGTGTGGAAAATGCTGTTGGAGTGGACACAGAACCAAATAATTTTGAACCCCTTTGTTAGATAAAGCAGAAGAATTCTCTACTCTTCCAAGCTTCGCATGGGGCAGAGGTACTTCTAGAAACTTCCATGTCAGTCACCAGGTGCTAGAAGAGTGGGTAACCTGCAGTAGCTGATGTGCTGTAACCAGCTTTCCCCCCACACCATGTCACTGCTATGAAGGTGAGCTTGGCTGGGAGTTATGGACAGGAGCACTTTCTGCCCTGGCAACACCTCATTGGTGTCTCTGCTGGTGAGTTAAGTGTCAGATGCACGCTGGTGTCACAGGACACATCTGGCTTCCTGTAGCTCCTCCACCCCTTCTCATTTCAGTTTCTGCAAGCAGACTCTTCAAAGCTGTGAACTTTCTCAGTCTTGCCTGGCTCGCTTCCTGTGGCAGCTTTTTCCTCTTGCTACCCTCATCCTGAAGCTGTGTGAGCTGCAGCTGGCTGCCCACATGGGCCATCTTGCCTTGCTGGGGACTAAGAGCAACCAGTGGAGTGGGGGAAACACAGCTTCAGAGTGACTTTGTGAAGGCGTGGCTCCACAGCGGTTACTGAATTTAAGCTGGCTTGCTGCTGTGCTCCTTCACGGGGAAGGAATAAGACCATGTCAGCACAAATCTAGTCAGATTTAGCGTGATTGCTTCCCTGACCAGGCTTGCTGGCGCTTGTGTGAGAACAGGGCTGTGCAGCGGAGCTGGGCTGGAGCAGCTGCCCCTTCCCCATCTGCAGAGCAGCCTGTGCTGCCGCAGAGCCGGGCACAGCTCACCACCTTCTGTGGCTTCAGAGGGCACCTGAGCCACCAGAACCCCCTGTCCTTCTGGGGTATCAGCTGCTGGTGCCTTCTCACAGCTTTTCATCAGTTTATCATTCAACCAGTTTACTTGCGTATGATAATCATGTTGCAATTCAAGTGATGTGCTCTTTTTTGTATCTGCCTCTAGATTTTAAACAAGGGAAGTTTGGTTTTCTTTTGTGATTTTTTTTTTTTTTTTTTCTTAAGCTAACTTATTAATACACGTGGTATACTTAAGGTAGAGCAGCATGTTGCATATGTGGCTACATGGCTCTACACATAAAACCAGTGCTTATGGACTCTCCTGGAGGACTCGGGTCACATTTGTGATCTCTAGGTCACTCAACAGCAATATGCACTTTCCAGTGGAATCTGGAGCATGCTGCAAGTTGCTCGTGTTTTTGGTGTAGAGCCCAGTGATGTGTATTTCATAGCACACTGGATGTAGAATCTCCTCCATCCTTTTGTAAGGCGAGGGGTAGTGGAGCTAAGGGCATAGGCCAGAAAATAATCTTTGTTACTGAAGCTAGTGAGTGGAGCTTCTTTCTGTGCTCCCACACTATGGTTCTTGGTGTCTCTGCCAAGCTGAACTCAAACGGGTTGAACCCATTAATTTAAGTTGGAATATCCAATCCCTTGTTGCTGTTGTCTAAGGCTACTTACGGAGAAGCCTGTCCTCCCTCTGCAGGTGGCTTTTAATTTATTTTTATTATACCTATGAACTGAAATTTCTCTTGGGTAGATGACACTTGGCTGTGGAATTCAGCATAACAGTGGATGAAATTTTACTGTAGGCTTCATGTAAACCTATCATTTCTTGCTGAGTCTGACTGTTACAGTTGGCATTTTTTGTGCTATAATGACAGCCATGTGTGCCTTGTTCATGTAAAGTAGTCTGAAGCTTTGATATTGAGCTAGCTTTAAATGGTGGTTAGGTGCATAAGGTAACTTAGCATGTAAGAAAGGCAGTAAGATGCAGGATCTTTAGGCATCTCAGCACCTTAAGAAATTTGATCCACAATCTATAGCGGACTATCCCGTGTTATATCTAAACATACAGCAGAAGCAGACAGTTGGGGTGTTTTATAACTAGTGTATTGCTGAAAGGTACAGTCAACTCCGTATCTGTCTGTCTTTATCGGAAATTACATTAAAAATAGCCCCAACTGAATAACTGACAACTACTTCTGCAAAATGAGCTTAGGTGCTGTGCTGTCAAATGTGCAAAGAGAATAGGGAATGGGTGGGGAAAGTGCAGGTTTTTTGGTTTTGTTTTGTTTTGTTTTTTCTCTTACAACAATCATGGGAAAACATTTTCTGATCATGATCTTTGCTTATGTCCATTTTTAGTTTTAGCTGAAGGTGCCTAGAAGATGCATGCGCAAAGAAGCTAAATGTTTCTGTACCATCAGTTCTGTGTATTCAGGCTCTGCACTAAAATCATTAGGGATTCTTTAAAGGGTGAGTTCCTGCTACAGACTGTAGTCAGGTAGCAAAACAAAGCCAAGACACCATTGGTGACTCTAAGGGTGATGTTGTAACGCATACTCTCTAGCACATAAGTGGTACTTCTAGCTCGCTGATACAGAGTGCTTCAAAGGTGGGTAGGCTTCTTCGTCCACTATATTTTGGTGACTTTATTCAAACCATCATAGTGGAGTGGAATGGGACACCTTCCTTGGCCTTACTGGCCTGCCCTGTGGCTCCAGTCAAGTGAGGAGTGAGTGCTGTGTCTCTGGTTGAGTGGGGAGGAGGGCAGTGGAGAGGGCTGGGAAGCTCCAGTGAGTCCTCGGGAGGGTTAACGTTCTCTCCGGGGTCTGCAGTGTGGCAGGGCCAGGGCTGGTGCCCAGCCTGGGGTGTGCCTGCTGCTCCCTGACGGGCTTACGGGTATGAAAAAGCCCTTTAAGACTGCTGGAAGGGGGCTTGGTTTAATTAAGTGTAATCCCTTTAGAAACTGCAAGCACTTTCATATGACCCAAGTCCAGCCTCACCCTGACACAGAGGACCCCGGGTTGTTTCGGCAGAGTGCTGGCACTGGGGAAGGAGCCAGATGTCTGTGAGTATGGCTGGTGCTGCAGGTAGGGGATGTTTCCTCTGATGCTCTGCCGAGGCTGTGCGAATCACAATGCCCTGGTAGCTGGCACGCAGCTCCTGTCCTCCAGCAGGCACGTGCTGGCTGGCCTGCACGGTGAAAGTGAAGTACAGCCCCGGGGAGCATTTGTCCTCCAGAAAACACTCGTGTGTTTTAAGGGACAGGGGAAGGATTCTTGTTACGCTCACTATACTGTTGCTGATCTTTCTGAAAGCCAAAACTGGCCCTGCAGCATAGAGGGTCTGCAAAGGATGGCCTGGAATTTCTTTTTAACTGAACTTACTTATGTTCTGTAACAGTCAAATGAGTAATACAGAATGACTTTTTCCGATGCCATTTTCTCCAGAAAAAGTCCACTTGGTGGCTTGAACCTGGGAAGCAGGAATATCTGAAGCTTGAAGCCTACAGACCAGTGGGGTATAACAGCTTCCTTGCATTCAGGAAATCCAGGGAGGAAAGAAATTTTAGCTCAGGGTTTTGTAGAAGTTGATACTCTCTTGTGCTGACTCTACCTGTTTTTCTGACATGAATTTCCTAGTACTCTCTTCCTGTCTCAACTTAAGACAGAGTTGTCTGTTCTAAAACTTGAACTGCTCAATGCGCCGCAGCATTAGTACAAGCAATACACCCGTTACTTAGGGTGATGGTATCAGTCTTTTCTGTTTGTCCTGTCATATCTGGCTACAAATTTTCATCTTGAGAAGTCGTTACAGCAGGTTAGGACTGGGTTATAGTAGGGTTATAGCCTCTCACTCAGAGACCTGGAAGATAATTGGTAATCATTGCTGCTAGTAAAACATACTGGGAATCTCAGCGGGGCAGAAAGTGAGACTTGAAGGGGTATGGGCAATGTGTAAATTTATGAAAAGATGTTACAGATAGGTGTATGATAACACTGTCTATTAAGTCTGTCTCCTGTTGTGTGCTATAAACACTGTGAGAGGAGGGTGGTTGTGTCCTGTCGCTTGTGAAAGCTTTTGCCTGTCAAAAGGAGCTTTCTTTGACTGCAGCTGCTCTAGGGGCTGGAACAGTGTCTCTTCCATGCAAGAGGTTCTGTCTGTGCAGGAGGTCTTGCCCTCACCACAAGACTGTCCTTGGCAGCAGGAAGCTCTTTAATATGCTCTGGTCATGGCAATCTTCAGCTGTGCTTAGACTGGTAGAACAATGGTAATTCCTCAAATAGAGAAGAGGAAGAGTCACTAGGTTTCTAGCTCTTTCCTGTAGCTGTTATGAAATTAATCGGTTAAATACAGGGTTTTTGTTTTGTTTTTTTTTTTTCTTGAGCATTTTTTAGCTTGAGGAGTGTCAGTTTGCCTGTTGAAATGTAGTACTTGAATTTTCTTGTAATATGCAAGAGAGCCTCCTCTGGAAGCTTTTCATATAATGTTGCTAGCTGTTTGTATGCAAAATATTATGTTAAATGATGATGGAAAGACAAAAGAAGGCTATTTAGAGGCCACCTACTAGGGTAAAACTTGTGCTAGTTTAAGATCTAAGCAGAATTTAGAAGTTGCAGACACTTGGATACAGCAGGGAGTGCGTTATAAAAGCTATGATGAAAAAATTCAATGAGTTTGATTAAATAGAGTTTAAGTTACTGCATTAGGACAGTGTATTTGGCAATTCTGTTGATGATTAAATCTAGTAACTCCTCTAAAAACACCTCCCAAGTGTTGAAAGTTTAAGACAAAAGTTTACTCACAAATTTTGGAAGAGAGTGTGGTGTACTTGAGGATGCGTGCTGCAACTGTGGACCTTGTGATCTGATCACTGATCAATGTCTTTTTCTCACTGTTTACTCCCATTCCTTACATCTCAGCAGTGTGTACATTGCATGTCTGAACTGACAGAGCTAGATTTGTATATGCTCAGCAGCCTAAGTTGGTTATCTTATTGAGGAGCATTTTATTCTGTTTGCAACCTAAATGATAAGCATGCTGGTTATGCCAGCCCTCAAACTTAGGAAAACCTCGTTAGATTAGAAATACGAAGTATAAAAGCTTAATGCTGATGAATCTCAAGGCTTTTCTTAGAATAAGCATTGACGGTAAACTAGCTAAATGATTTTAAAGTGCTTTGGCAGGGTAGTTCTCAAGGAACAAGGCAAACAGAAGAGTCTAAGTTATGATGGGACTGGATCATGGTGGCTTTTTTCTGGTATAGCACTTTTGTTTGTGTAACGTCTGTGTTGTGCAGTACTTGGCTGTGAATGCCTCAGTGAAGTGACTTTACTAAAAGTGAGACCTCAAATGAATGAGGAGGATGAAGGTGAACATGCAGTGCCTGGCACTTACTTGTCGGGCAGAGATGATAGCAGTTTGTAGATCTCTTCTTGTAGCTGGAGCTGCAGGCAGAGCACATCAAGGTCAGTTAATAGTGGGGTGGTCCCTGGGTGTCTTTCAGAACAGAGCTCCCTCAGTGCTTGGCTTTTCAGCTTTTGACATGCTAGAACAGATTTGTATTTCTGTCCCAGTACGCAGGGAAATGAAATGAAACACTTGGTAAAGCTGCATCTGAAGTATTGTCAGGCCTCCTATCTGCTAACTGGGAATGGAGAGCAGTGCTTCCCACCACCTGAAATGGTAGAAACCTCACTTTGTTATTCCAGCTCACAACTGTCTCAAAAAACCCCTGGCTTGGTACCATAAGGGAAAGTATTTGTATATTGTTTCCACACCAATGAAGATTAACAAAGCTCAGTTTTACAGCAAACTAAGCTCTCGGCCAAATATTAAATTACTACAAAACTAGCGGGTAAAATGTCACCAGTACAGCCCAGGATGTGCTTTCCCCAGCCCACTCCGCTGGCAGTTAGTAGCAGTACGCTACTGAATGTGTTAAAACTTTGTTCAGATGAGGGAAGCATTACCGGGTGTGGTCCTCTAAAGCACAAGCCCGCTTCCTGTGGTATCGCTGCTCACACTGTCTTCTAAAATAGCCTAGGCTGAAGCTGCAAGTGCAGACCCCGTTCAGGACTTTGCTGCTCCTAAACCTTAGATTGCTACTCATCTAGAGCACAGGGGGCTTCTACTAAGGGGAAAAAAAAGTGAATGTTTTCCTATTGGATGCACTGATTGAAGGGTGATAACTGGTCAGATAGCTCATAGCATTTAGGTGACAATGGAGCCTTGCTGGTTCCGACATGGGACCTTATGTTACTGTGCTAACAAAGACGCGAGGCTTACAAATAAGTGTTCTGTGTGAATTATGAACATGCTTAGTGAAACAGCTTTATTTTTAATGTTAAGGTCTGACTTGCTCTGAATAGCTTAAAAGCTATTCTGGCACAGGTAGTAAAGAAATGCCACAAATGTTTCGGTTCTGTTTTCTAGTGCTTCCTCTGTGCTCAGATGCTTTAGTATTCGATCACCTAAGCTGATGATGCAAGATAAGAGTAACTTCTGTGTTTTATCCTTAAACAGCGGAGCAAGAAGACTATTTTTCTTTCATGATAACTGGTACATTAGTGTTTTAGGTGGACAGGAAAGACTTTTAAAACAAACAAAAACCAACCTATTGCTTAATGGCTCATATAATCTTTCTTATACTTAGACGTGGCTATGGACATCTTTGCTCTCACTGGTGGATGTGCTGGGCGAGTCAGGCTTACGAGCCAGCACTCTTTCTGGGAGAAGAGGCTGCTTCTAAGTATAAGTAGCAAAGCTGGTTTTGGGAGCGTTCAGCCCTTCTAGCGAGCAACTGGATTCCTGGTTCACCAAAGCACTGAAATTAGCCAACTGTCAACATCTAGGATATGAGGAGAATAATTTTGGGAAGTTATAGCAGGAGAACTTGAGGCAACTGCATGCTACTGAAAGCTGCTGATTTTAAATAAAGCTTGATTGCTTATGAGTTCAGATTGTTTGCTCTTTTCTTGCTACTTCTGTCAGATGGTTTTTACTGTTTGACATCATTGTGTCAGAAGGTTCAGAAGGTTTCAAAACCAACTTACTCCTGATCTGCTTGTTCATGATATCTTTGCTCCAATAGTGTCTAAATAGCATTCCTTATGCATGCAACAATTAGAACTGCAACTCTTCTTTACTTCAGCTTTGCTGTGTTAAGCCTGCCTTTAACCTCTGGCAGAATAGTGTTGTGCCTAGGCTCAAGGAGGCTTTTTGGGAAATTGCAAAATGTATTTGGATGTAGTGGTCTCTTGGCTTAGACTTAACTAGAAGAATGCTTCTTGCTTATGGGGAAAAAAAACCCTGGTTGTAGCTCTTTTGCAGTCTGCTGCTGTTTTCTTAGTAAACAAGATGTGAAATCTGTCTATATAGTCAGTAGAAATGCAAGGATCAGAACTGGCTGTGATAATTTTGGTATTGGGTGTTCCTTGAATATTTCTCTGCTTACCTTAGCTTTTCTGGTCTTTAGTGTTGTGTGGTTAGCTTGTAGTCTAAATGTGGGTTTGAGTTATTCTACCGAAACTGTTCACAGCATAATTCCCCCCACCCTTCACCCCTGGAAGGCTGATGGAGTGTGCTAAGAGGATTGATTGCACAGAAGAGCAAATAAATTAGGATTTGTTGATGTGGAGTAAATGGCTGTAGGCAAGAAAGAGAACTATGAATGCAAGACCTGTATGCTGGGGCTTGGTGCACTGTGAATATCTCATCTGTATAACTTCAAGTTTTGAACCTTTGCTTTGATGAAAAAGCATGAAAACAGTTGTGAAATATCTTTTACTTTTTTCAGTTGATAGGTATGCAAATAGAAATGAATTATCAAACAGCTTGGTGTATTTGCAGGCCTTACGTTGCCTGGTCAAAAGTTCAGGCATCTGCATTCAGGCAGGAGTCTTCCTGTCTACCTCTAAGAGTCTACACGATGTTTTCCAGTAATGAGCAGGAGCTGTGAATGGAATGGGCTCTGTTTTACACTAAGCTTTGAGGTAAAAAAAACTCTGATGTTTAACTTGCTTCATGAGAACTATTAGTGAAAGATGTACAGATGTCTTCATGCTTCTGTGGAGTGAAACTGCAGAATCCCTTGCTGCAGTCCCTTGCCACCTTCATTTCACATGTGAAAATGTGATGGTGAGAATGTCCTGTCAAGACAGAGTGCATCATCATATAATGTTTCTTCTGGAACACAATTGGTGATCTTGCTTCTTGCATCTAGGGCTAATATTGTCATGAAACTTTAACTGAAATACTAAGTTACACCTAAGCAATTTCTGCAGTATTTGGAGACCTTTCACCTCCCTGAAAGAACTGGAAAGCAGGAGGCTACAATACAGAGATACTTCTGTTGCTTTGTGACATATCTGCACATAATAGTGCATATGTTAGTTCAGCGTGCACCCTTTTTGCCTTAGCATTTGAGATCATCCTTGCATCCTGTCTGCTTTGTACTCACAGCCCTTGGTGCATGTCAGAGATTATGCCTTATTTCTCCAAATACCCATGGAGTCTGGACTAGTATTGTTAGTATTGACTATCTTTCCGTAGCAGTTGGAGTTGTTAATGCTTCCAGGGACTTCCTCGACATTCACCCTTCAGATGGAAAGGCTGGATGTGTGGTTGTGTGTACTAAGATTTCGAACATCTCTGCTTTTGTGAATGAAACCAGAATGTTCTACACTAATTCATAAGATGCCAAGGGCTCTCTCACATGTGTCAGTATATAGATGGGAATAATTAGTAGGAACAGAGATAGGATGAACTCTTGTACTGCGAAACAGGAAAGTTACATTCTACAGGGAGACTGAAAACACCGTGCTGGTAGGGCAGATGACTTTGTAACTGCTGGCAGTGAAGTTCCTGGAGGCTTTGGAGGTGGTCCCTGGCTGTAGGCAGGTGATGGCTTTCATTGTTGGGTGGTGCTCTTAGAGCATGTGTTGTAATGATGCATTTTCTGTCTTCCAGATCAGTGTGCGTGTTACCACCATGGATGCTGAGTTGGAGTTTGCCATCCAGCCCAACACTACAGGGAAGCAACTCTTTGATCAGGTAAGTGATGGAGCTGTGGCAGATCTAAAGTTGATATAGATGATGCAATTCTATTAAGGCAACAGCAAACAATTTCTAAAGGACTTCAAAGATTAAGTGACAGTGTGTATAACTTCAAGAGAACTCAGCATAGTAAGAAACTATTCATTTTTTAAAAAACTACTGCATTTTTTAATCTCCAAGAGTATGTTAAGAGCTGTTCTTGCCTCCTAATGAACTGAATTGATGCTGTGGCTCATAATAATTGGAAAGCAGTAGATGTCTGCAGGCATAATTCATAAGATAAGTCTTATGAGGGAGCTAGGAAGCTCTCTTTGGTTGGCGTACTTGCCAGCATTGTGTAATTGATTTCAAAGAGTAGTTGGTCTCTAAAACAGGAGAGGCTTAGCTGGGTTTCAAATGTTGCTGCAACACTCAAGTGCAGATGAAGTGATATTCTAGATTCCTATCAGGTGCTGAGGGAAATCTTAGGGGAAGTTATGTGCTGTACTGCATTGGGTACTTCAGCCTTCCTCTGCAGTCATTGGCTGGGGAAACATAACTTCCTCCTACTTTGGTCCAAACAGAAGCAGGGAGGCATGTGCAGCACAGAGTTGGAGCAGCTGAAGACAAACGTTATCAACTGCAGTGACTGAAACTTTGACAGGCTCTATTATGTTTCTCCGTTGTAATCCTGAAGGCCTTGGATTTGCTACTTGGAGGAAAATCTGAACAGTAAATTAATACCTTAAAGAAAAGTAAAATGAATCTTGGATTAATGACAAGATGAAGGAACTGCCAGACCAGCTATGTCAGATATGGGTGTGGTCCAGTAGCACTAAGTGTTCTGGGCCAGCTCTAGGTAGTCCCCATCTTCATGAAGAGAGAAATTTAAGGGCTGACCCACCCATAGAAGCTATCTGTTCCATTTGGGGCCAGGAAACCTAAGAAATTTTATTTTTTTTTTTTTTTAATGTTTAACCACAAACTACTACTTTCTGCCATACTCTGCTGGAGGATTCAACATTAGATATTACATCACTCTTTGCAGCCCAGCCCTGAAATGGAGAGAGCAGAGTGAGATCCTAGGCTTTACTAAAAGAGCATCCTTTCGTAGTGGGAAAAGCAGAAAGGCTTTCAGGAAGGTTCTGAGTTGCAGTGTAGTTCTCAGCTGTGTGTTACTACATAGTAGCCCGTAAATATTTTAGTGCTGTGTCTGTCAGTTTTTGATGGATAGAAATGAGAGCTGGATTCTCTCCAGAATCCATATGTACAGCATGGAACTCCACCCCAGGTCGTTCATGGGAGCATATGCCAGTGAAGCTGAGGTGGCTTACCCCCAAGTTCATTCAAAAGCGAACTGATTTGGGTTTGGGTTTTTTGTTTTGTTTTTTTTGGAGGGGCTGTTCTTCATGTGGATGCTCCCCATTATTATTTTTCAATATCTAGTTTCTGATATTATCCAAGCAAAGCACCAGGTGATCACCAGAAGTGATACTACTGAAGTCAGTAGTATTTTTAATCTGCACATGACTTCAGACAGCTCTAGACCATCTGCAGCTGCTGCTGTAAACTGACGTTGCGGTGGCAGACTTGGGCTTAAGCAACTTGTCTCTGTTTGAGAAGCATCTGATCATGTTTCCAGTATGGGAACTCTTCATGTTTTAGTAATTGATTTCACTCCTTTGTGCCATGTTCTTGAACAGCTGTACATTCTCCTCCGTGCAGTGTTTCACACAGCACCTGTCTAAACAGAAGTTTTGCTTTGTCTTTTCAATAGTAAACACTTTGGGAAGGGAGAAAACAAATACTGTTGCAGAACTAAGTTTCTAAGTTGCTAATGTAAATGAGACAGCTAAATTTGGTTGTAGGTGGAATTGGAAAAGGAAATACACTGGTGGGAGGGAAAAACTGTCTGAAGCTAGCCTTTAAACATTTGCTATTTCTAAAAGGTCTGGTGGGCACCATGTCTTTATATTGTCTATATATCACACTCACTGGAACAAGAAACTGTTTTCTACTGCCTAGCACACAAGATTTTCTTCTGGAAGTAATGATGTTGGTCCTGATAGGGCTGATACTGAAATGAATGTCCTAGAGCCTCATCAGTGGCAGATGTCCACTTTGATTAAATGATTGGTTGATTAAACAGTGATTAAACTTTGATTAAACAGTGCTAGGTAGCACTAGTAATGGTGGTAGAAAGACGAACCCTCTGCCAGGGCTTGAGAATGTTGTGAGCAGTAAGATAGGGAGTTGGAAGTAGATGTGGGGATGTCAAAAGTCTTCCACCTCTAGCATGAATAAGGAGTTTGGGAGGCTACTCCCAGCTCTGTTGCTGCCCTGCAATCTAATCATTGGCCCTTTAAAATTAAGGAAACTAATAGCAAAGGAGGTAGCTGTTCAGCTCCTGCCACAATGGGAAATGTTTCATCGTGGCCTCTGAATGCAGATACCCAACAGACTGTTGTCTGTCTCTTATTATTATTTTTTAAATGGAAAATTCAAGGCTCTTTTCTATTGCAAAATAAGACTTTGTAGCCAGACTTGCACATAAAGGAAAGCAAGTACTTCTCGACATATTGAAACAGATTATTGATCTTTGCCTAAAGAGCTAACTGCATACCAAATCAAAACAGCTTTTAGTGAGCTGACTGTAAATATTAAACTTGTTCTCTTTAGTATGGAAATGGGTCTTTGAATGCATTGTCAGCTGGCATATATACAGTATGTTCCAAATGGCTGAGCTCTCTGTGTAGATTAGCTCCTGTAAAGGGCTAGTCCAGAGCTGTTCTCTCTGCTGATGCGGACTAAGCAGTGACTGCTGCGTGACTGATAATCTATTCACTCTATCTCAGTTTCTATCCTGAGGTGATCTTGGGTCCCATGATGCAGTGTGTAAGAACAAACTTATGGTAGTTCATTTTCTAGCTCTCTTCAAAATACGCTGCACTCCTGGAATTGCTAATCTAGTATTTTCTGCCTCATGCTGCTTCTGAAAAACAAGCTGATTTCATAAATGCTTTTTTGAGGGAAGGGAGAGTTTAGCTACAAAGCAAACTTAGGGTTTTGCTGTTGCAGCGCATTGACCTTCTGATGTGAAACTTGACTTTTTGACTCTTTTGCAGAAAAAATTTAAGATATACTGCATGTTTTTGCCCTAGAGAGCCCTTTCAGTTTGAGCTGTCACTTCTAAGTTAGGCAAAAAGGAAGCTGCTAAGTAGTACCAAGGTTTCTTAGCTGCACAACTACCTCTGTGCATGCTGCTGGCTTTATTCAGTAACATTTTGGCGGTATTTGTTTCTATCTGTTGTGTCTAATGGTAGAATAAATATGTTCTTTATGCCATGCATAATTTTGATCTCCTATGAATAGGATTCTGAAAGCTTTTGGAAAGCTTGTTTCTAGGTAGTAGCTTCATGAAGAGGAATAGTTTGAGTGTAAATTTCCATAGTAGTAATAGGTGAATGGGCTTGAGATAGAAATGTTCCTTTCTCCCTCTTTCCTGCTTGGTTAAATTCCAAAGTGATATTTTTGTAGGGATAGATGCAGATGCTTCACTGCTTCATTGGAAATTGTCTTCTGCCCCAAATTAGCTGACTGTAGGAATATCACTGAGCTGATATACAGTGCAGTAGCATCATGATTTATACTAGAGATCTTCCTATCACACCCTATCCTCTGGGCTTGTGACTGTACAGCTTTTAGCTTAAATAGCTTAAGCTTGTGTGCACAGACCAAACCTGGATTAATTGAGACAGGATGGTTGAACTGTGTTTTCTGCAGCTTTGCAGACTAATCACAGAATTCTCAACTGCTTTGACTTCTGTGGTATGAAAACATACTCCCTTCTTCCATGTCTCCCACATATGCTGTATGAGGCAGCTTCTCAGATGCTTTGTTTCTGATCACTCCTGACCTTGGATCCTGCTGGTGCCCTTGATCTCCCATAAAGGGAGCCCTTTATTCCCTCTAGTCTCTGGTAGAGGAGCTGTCTGCTGTACTAGGTCTGAGTGGGCAATCAGTTGATGGGTGGGGATCTCTACCCATTTGATAGTTTTTAACAATGAGCTGTGGTTATTCACAACAAACTGTTCAGTCAGTATGTCCTTCCCCAACCTGAAAGAACTCTGTTTCTCCAACTTTGGAACAGGTTTGACTCTCAGTGATGTGCTTAGTGTTCTCTGAGCCTGTACTTGACCATGTAAACTTCAGTCCTTCCAGTGGTAGCTTTTGGACGTTGTAAAGTCCAGAAGGTGGTGGTTTCAGCATGCCACTCCAGAATAAGCTTTTAGAGTAACCAGGAGCACTCAATCTCATTAAAGGTGATCTCTATCCAATTAAGAGCCATGGAGCCAAGTCAGAGGTTAAGGAGTAATGTGACATTAGAAAAACATTAGTATCTGTCACTTCAGACTTTGAAAGCATGTGGTTAACCTTCCTAAGGAGGCTTTTCCTCAGTTTTGTGAGCTTTTGGGGTCAAAACTAAGCTTGTACTAGAAAAGTGCACTCTGCTATGGGTTAAAATTGTAACAATAAGCATCTCTGCTCACTCTAAACCTAGTTACTGATGCTGTATTTTATGTTCAGCATTGAGCCTAACATGTAGTGGAGTGTGAGATTGCTTATTGCTTTTTTGTTTTGCCTTTTATTTTTTAAAAATTCTTAAGGATCCTACAGATTTCATTAAGAGCAAGAGCGCCTAAGATTCTGAGTTCATGTGCCCTGCCCTGACTTGCTTATCTGCTGCAATGAATTAAATGGTTTTGTAGAGTACAAGTTTGTCAGTCTCTTCTTTCATTGTTGCTAAAGCTTACAGGCTGACCAAATCCCTCTCGACTTTTGAGTAACTCCAGCTGAGTTGAGCAGTGTTTGGAATAAATGTGGCTGGTCTCTCATGGCCTGTAACTAAGCTTTGTGAGGAGGGAGACTGTAGAGAAGCCTTTAGCCTTGGCAAGGTCTTAACCTAGTAGTGTTTACATACATAGGAAACTGGTCTGGAGCACTTGAGCCAGTAGGTGAAAGCACTGAACCAAAAATTTAGTATGATAGTTTCATGGTAGAAGGCAGCAGGTCTTGGGACAGTGACTCTTTCCTCCAGCAAACCCCAGAAGTCTTGTTTGTGTAATGAAGGCTTGTGGTTGGGTGGTATGGAAATGTGTCTCAAATTTCACAGGAATATGTGGAAACTTAGCGTCTCTTGTAAAAGCAGTAGTCCAACCAAAAATGGACTGCTTGTTGCTCAGGAGATCAATGGCAAACTGGAAGAAGCTTAAAAACTCAAGGAAGATCCTGTCACTTAGTGCTTTGGTGTTTTAGTATTTTAAAAGGGAAAGTTAGAAATGTACCCCTATGGATATAGCCGTATTCTGGAAGAATCAACCAAATGGAAAGGGAACAGTTGAATATTTATGGCTGTACATGGAGCCCTTCTTGGGTGTTAAGCTGGGTACCGGAAGATCATGTTCTAAGTTGTTTTTGACTATGGCATATGAAACTGCAGGTGTGGTACCAGTTCAGAGCTCCTCCAGCAATAAGCAGTTTTCTCTCAGAAGTACTTGACGTGCCTGTCATAGAAAGGGAGGGAAGCCCACTTCATCTTTAACTAGGACAGCAGGTGAGATTCCAGACAGATTTGTGCTGCAGTATAGCTTGGGATGCTTTGGCCTTTGGTTTAGGAACTTGGTCTGAGTGGAGTGTCTTCTCTGCTTGCGTGCTTTGGTCTTGCCCATGTGTAGATAGTGCTTTCGTACAGGATCTGCACTTGTTTGCCTGTGTGGTGGTATATTTCCTGGGCTGAGGATGAGAGCAATCTTCAGTCATCATCCTGATGCCAAAATCTACATTTAGGAGGCTGCTTATGGCTCTCCTCCTGCAGTGGGGCAGCACTCGGTGGCAAGAACATAGTTTGGAGGGAGATGGGTGAGTGTGCAGAGGAAGGACAGGAGGAGCCTTACACACCTGAAAAATGTGGAGTAAGAAGTGAGAGAAAAGGTTACCTGGAAGACTTTGTATTTTTTTTCCTGAACATAAGTAAAAATAAATAAATAAATAAAAATATTGCACTACTGTGTGCTTAGACTGTCAACAGAAGGTGAAGTGAGAGTCACCAGAAATGTCAAAGTACTGTGGCACAGCTGGATTTTAAGGCTGCCTGTAGTGTGTTGCCAGTTGTAGATTGAGCCTTGTACTGCAGGCTAAACAATACCCAGGGACTGACTTCATGTTCTCCCTGGCAGGAAGGAAAATGTCCCTCTCCAGCCAAGGGTGTAAACTTTAGGTATTTTAATGTAGTGGTCTGAGTTAAACAGTTCTCTGTATTCTCTTGTCCTTTGTGCCAGCCCTTCTCCATCCTTAGCCACTGCCAGTAACTGTTTGCTTTTTGGAGCATCTCACAGTTCATCAGGGCTCTGAATGCTGTACACTCCCAAGCGTAATTAAGTTGCCAGACTCCTTGCAGCTGTTGAAAGCTGTTTCTTCTTCATGCTTTTTCCCTTGCCAAATGGAACTAAATAACCTGCTAAAACTGAGCTGGGAAGGAGGGTGGAAGACAATCTCCTCCTTCCAACGCTTGACAGGCTGCTGTCATGTGTATTTACATGGAAAGCAGTTTCATGATGAAGCCTAAAGGGGCCAGATCTATGCTCAGGCTAACAAACCGTAACATGCCTTGCTTCACAGCTCATGTAATTCCTACAGCAGGATTCATGCTGCATTTTCCTTTGATTCAGTAGCTGTTTGGGGGTGTGATATTGTGTGGTGTGCTGTGCTGCCTCCCCCTCTCCCCTGTCCAGTCCACTGTTGTCACTGCTATTGCTGTGCAGGCTTCTGCTGTGGAATAAAAGTCCTTTTGTACAGAACCTCAGTGTGATGCCTTTCAGTTCCTTGCTGGCAGTCCAGCTTGCTTAATTCCCAGGCGTAAGCTGCTGACAAATGGAAGTGAGAGGAGCAGACACATGCAGCAGGGGAGGGAGCTTCCATCCAATTCAGATGTTAATGCTGCCGAGAACAGAGCTCTCCTTAGGCTCTGGGACAGCCTTTCTTCCTTTCCTTGTACCACCTGCTTTCAATGCACACAGCAAACTCTGATGCTTCTCCAAAAGTCTCCTTAGCTGTGTGCATCTTACTATGTGATATGCACAAAAGAAGGTTTATCTGCCCCACATTTCCCATGTGTTTACTGCAGGCTTTAGGCCAGTTCTCCACTTCATATTCAAGCAATAACAGGCTGAATAATTTCGTGGACTTGAGTGGGCTGATGTATGTAGACTCCGTGGCCTTGCGTAGGTTTTGTCTCTGTGTGTGAAACTAATAACATGCCTCTGCTGAAAGCTGCCTTTGGCTTTTAGGCCTGAAAGGAACTAGGGTCCTAATGCTGCTTTTGTAAGGCCAGAATAAATGTCTGATCCAAGCCCTAAAGAATCTAACTAGTGATGTGTTTGTGGGGAACCTACGTCCTTGGTGTTGTGTCTTGCCAAAGCTAGAGACCACATCAGAAAGGAACAGAGTGCATCCTTGGGATTCAACAGGGAAGTAATTTAAAAGGAAGTAGGCATTTAGGGAGAAATCATAAAACGTGGGACAAGGCAGTACAAAATTACCTCAACCTGCCTGGCTGGGGGGACACCATGGTCAGGCAGCTGGCTTTCCCAGGGCCAGGCTCATAGCCTGCTGTCCAGTTGTTGAGCTCCTCTGAAGGAGGGAAGCTGTGGGCAAGCCTGAGGAGTGGGTGGTGTGTCAAAGCAGCTTACAGGGTTGAACTCTAGGTACAATGGCAGCCTAAAGAGAAGTCTCTCCTTGTTCCCCCTTCCCTGTCTAGTGATGGAGGTGACAGGTAGGTGCCTTGTTTGCTGGTATGAGAACAGCTTCTGGGGGTTGAGGAGAGATGTGGGGGAACTTCACTTTCTAGACCTGCTGCACCCTGTGGCATGCCCCGGACTCACCAGGGCAAAAGCTGTGGCCTGGTGCTAGTGAACAGGCTTTATCAAGAAACTTCCCCTTCCCTTTTACCAGCAATAGCATTATCCTGCAGTAGTCTTGCCCCCCCATGAGGCTCTTGTCTCTTGTTACAGCGTATCTGTGAAGCCTTCTTAACTCTTACTTACGTAGCACCCATGGTGTGATAGGGAAATGACTAAGGAGAGCTTACATAGTAGTTTAGTTAATTTCTGTGGTGGCTCTTTGTCCTGGCACAAGGGATAGCCTATTGATTTATCCACTCTAGTACCTCTTAATGGTGCCACTCATTAAAGAGCTGCATGAAAGGCCTGTCCACAGCTGTTGGTGGAGTAGCACAGCCTAGTAGGACACAACCTAGCAGAGTGATTCATGGCTTGCCCATGAGGAGTACGTTTGCATGATAAGTGAGGGGTGTACCTGAAAATGGAGCTGCATTGTTGATTCTTGGCAGCTATTACACCTGTCAGACCTGTTGCATCGTATTTTGGCTATACACATTGGCTTATAAGTAGCTGAAGAAAATAACGTCCCAGCTGTTGTTTATAGATAGCAAAAAAACATAAAGAGCTAAGGGAGAAGGAAGAATACAATACATGTCCCACTTTAAGACTCCTCAGATGCCCTGTCATCTATGTATGTGCACTGTGGCAGGGGAGGCAGAAGTCCAGGGCACTGGTTGTCTTTGTGTTTATCTGAACTTACTTCTAATATGTTCTCTGCCACCAGTGAGATCAGCTCGTCTGGCTGGGACTCTTGCTAATGATCTTTCTTCCAGGTCGTCAAGACAATTGGTCTAAGAGAGGTCTGGTTTTTTGGACTTCAGTATCAGGACACCAAGGGCTTCTCAACATGGCTGAAATTGAACAAAAAGGTATGTTTGCTCCAAGCTTTCACCTGTCCTGGGTTCGCTTCTCTTGGAGAGCAGGGGCAAATTCAGTATCCATATTTCGGTCAGGGATCTGTTCTTGCCTCTTCACACACCCGAAGTCCTGCAAGATTAGCAAGTTGATGTTGCCTTCCTTCAGTACACATTCCCCCTTCCTAAGGTACAAGGAGTCAAGGTGTCTGACCTGGTCCTGCTGCATCTAGCCCTGTTTGTTATCCTGGCAGATCTGTTACCCTTCGTGGTAACATGCTAATGTGGTGTTCATATGAGCATCTTGGTTGGAGAGAAACCTGGAAAGTAACTTAGCAAAGATCATAATTAGTGGCTTGTCATAATTTCTGTTAGGAGAGTTGATGAGATATTTATCAGTAAGGAATTGAAAAGCCTCGCTTTTCTGCCCACTTGCTTCTGCATTGGAAAGGAAAATTTTTTTCTAATGCATGCTTCCAGTTCGTAAACCTGCTCCCTGTCACTTGGTATGTGGGTTATAAAATCCGATGACTCTGTTCCAGGTAACAGCACAGGATGTACGCAAAGAAAGCCCCCTGCTTTTCAAATTCCGTGCCAAGTTCTACCCAGAGGATGTGGCAGAAGAGCTGATTCAGGACATCACACAGCGTCTCTTCTTCCTCCAAGTGAAGGAGGCAATTCTGAATGATGACATTTATTGCCCTCCAGAAACAGCTGTCCTGTTAGCTTCTTATGCTGTCCAGTCAAAATATGGAGACTTCAACAAAGAGGTGCACAAGTCTGGCTACCTTGCTAGTGACAAACTGCTCCCACAGAGGTAAGTGAACCTGGGTATTCTTAGACCTTCTTTTCCTTGAAGGGTTTGGGATTTTGTGGGGAGAGGACCTCTTGATTGGAATGTTCAGAATAAAATATAGCCTGGTGCTTCTCTGATGATTAGGATTAGTATTAATTTAATTCAGAGCTTTAATCTTAAACATCCAATTGCTGTCGAAGAAACTCTAATCAGAATTAGTGAGAGAAGCTCTGAAACAAAAAGGAAAAAAAAAACCACAACCAAACAACGAAAAAAAACAATCTGTAATACTACAATGAAAAGCACAAAGGAATACAACTTGTCATTTGTCAGAAGTCTGAATACTGCCCAGTGTGTTTCTAGCTAGCCTTATAATAAAACTATTTCCTGGAATATTTTTGTGGGGGAACTGGGATGCCAAAGGGGTATGAAGCATTATTCAAGAATAGTGTTACTGTGTGTGCATAAATGTAGTGGTTTGTCTCAAACATCCCATGTACTCTTTCTAGAGTTCTGGAGCAGCACAAGCTTAACAAGGACCAGTGGGAGGAAAGGATCCAGGTGTGGCATGAGGAACATCGAGGAATGATTAGGTAACTGATGCAGTGTGAAACTGCTGTACTTGAAGTAATGTGATATATGTTACTGTGTAATGTATGAATGCATACAAAAATCTGTGGCTTGCTTCAGGATGAGTTAGTGTTCTTCAGGTTATTCTGCTCAGAGCAATGAGATTCACATGTCTCTGCCCTTGCTAGCCCCACATCAGCTGGCTGTTCTTAGAAAAACACAACTGAGTTTGCAGGGTTTGTTTGTTATTATCTACTAGGGTGATGCTTGGAACCTTTGCCAGCTTGTTGCTGCTCTACCTATGCAGGAAGACAGCACCTTCTTGCTCTAATGGCTTATAGACTCAAAAAAGAATATCTGCTTTCTTTTGGCATGCTGCAGAGAAGATGCTGTATTGGAGTACCTGAAGATTGCACAGGATCTGGAAATGTATGGTGTGAACTACTTCAGCATTAAGAACAAGAAGGGCTCTGAACTCTGGCTAGGTGTAGATGCTCTTGGACTCAACATTTATGAGCAAAATGACAGGTAATAAACCCTCTCTCCTCATCATTGCCTTCAACTCCTTTCCAGTATAAAGGCATTCAAAATTGGTCTTTGCTGGAATTCAAGTCTTTAAGTAAACTCTATAATTTATGTATTGTTTTTGGCTGTGTTCTTGATACTGCCAGAATGATCCATAAAATGTGATGCTTTGAACCAAAAAAATAGAAGAAATTGGTAAATATTATTAAGTTAGTTTTACTTGTATCCCTAGTCTTCCTGACACAGATGGGTTCTCCATGTCTGTTTTCCGTTTTTTGGTTTTGTTTGGTTTTTTGTTTTTTTTTTAAAAAAAGCAGGATTGGAAAAACTGGTTATGTTTGTAGTTCATTTGCATGACTACTTTTGTTTACTGATTCTAGTCAATACAAGAGTATTGAAATATGAGGGCAGATTTGGTAGAATTTTGAACTTTATATCATATATGAAGAATTTGGAATGACTTGGGACTCTTATATTGCCTTTTGCTTTCCGTTTCTGCAGGCTAACACCGAAAATTGGATTCCCTTGGAGTGAGATCAGAAATATCTCATTCAATGACAAGAAATTTGTTATCAAGCCTATTGACAAGAAAGCACCAGTAAGAAGCAACGCTCAAAAAAACTTTTTTCTTAGCAGTAAGGTGATAGTTGGGATTTGTTTCTGGCTGAGAGGGTAGAAATTTATTCAGTATAACTTTAAGCTGTTCCAAGTCAGTGGCAGGGAGAAGCTCTTTGCTTACAGTTTCTGAGTCTCCTAAGATAATTCAAATTCTCTGGTAATACAGTCAGGGATCTGAGGCTGTGAATGCTTCTTTTGCAGCCTGTTGGCTTTAATAGTGTGTGGGATGATCTTTTACAGTTTTTCACCTTACTTGAAGCTGAAGCTTCAGGTCACATTGTAGGGTATGCTGGGAGGGTTTTTTCTTGCAAGTGAACATAACTGGTTTTATCTTTAAGGCTTAGTTATTTTCTTTGTCACCTGGTAGCTTCTGTTCTTCTAGTCATTATTCTTGCATTGCTGCTTGTGGAAGCATTTCCCTGCTGCTGTTGCTCCTTTTAAGCATAACAAAGTTATTTACCCATTGGACATAATGTTTCAACACCCTTTCTGACATAAAGCAAAATGTAACACTTGATGTGACTTGCCAGACTATTGCGTTAAATAACTAAGTGCGAAGAAAGGTGGGAGAAGTCATAGTCTCGGTGTGCCTGGTAAACCAGCCCCTGATGGTGTTTGTAATGAAACAGTGAAGCTAAGTTGCTGTGTACACTATGTGCTAGGAATGCTTTGAAGTGAAACCCAGCACACTGTAACAGCAAGTTGTGCACTCCTGCCCTGTGTGCGTTTGTCAGGTTGAAATTCATTCCTGAAAGATAGGTGTCTGACTATCACTGTTAAGAAAAGCTGGATAGCAGTTCTAGAAAGCTTAGAGTCTTGGAGCATATTGTGTACAGAAGGGGCTTCTTATGCTGAAAGAACAGGTCTAATGCTGCTTTTTTTCTTGTCCCAAGGACTTTGTATTCTATGCCCCTCGGTTACGGATTAACAAACGAATCCTGGCTCTTTGCATGGGGAACCATGAGCTCTACATGCGCAGGCGTAAACCAGATACCATTGAGGTGCAGCAGATGAAAGCACAGGCTCGAGAAGAGAAGCATCAGAAACAAATGGAGAGGTTGGTAGGGTTCCGAGTAACCTTGACTTGGTCAATCACTGAACAATATCATCATGTGCTAAATAAATTACTGGCAGCACCTTAATCTGCTTGAGCCAAAAATAGAGCAGATTACTTTATGCTTCAGTAGATCTAATGGGATGGTGGAAATGGCACTCATCACAAATGTGACCCACCATCACTTTCTTAAAGATTTGACCATTTCTTTGACAGGACTAATATGGATCTTGAGGTAAAGAGATTTCCCTTATAAAATTGCTATTATGAACTTTCCATTCAGGTGAATACCAGCAGTGTTTTTTCTTTCCGCACTTCAATAAAGGGCATGTGTGGAGCAAAACTCATCAGCTGAGTGCTGTAGTGCATATCTTTTGTGTGCTCATGGCTTCACTAGGAAGTGCTCCAATCTAAGTAGCTGTTAATTTGAAATTGCTTTATGACTTCCCCCTCATCAGAGCCCTGCTGGAGAATGAGAAGAAGAAGAGGGAGTTGGCAGAAAAGGAGAAGGAGAAGATTGAACGTGAGAAGGAGGAGCTAATGGAGAGACTCAAGCAAATTGAGGAGCAAACCAAGAAAGCTCAGGAAGGTAATATGAAATGTTACACTATTTCCTTAGATGCATAGTCTGAGTGAGAAGGGTTCAAGTAGTAAAGCTATGAGCATCTCTGAGCTGTTTGGCTTTCCAGTATGGTGTGCTAACTGGTGTTAGGGCCCTGGTTTGGCCTTCTGAAGCTAAATGTAAGCCCTCCATATGCAACTGCTGAAATAGGACTTGCATTAAAGAGATGGATGGCAGCCAAGATGCCTCTTTGCAGCAAGAGTTGTGTTCCTGTGCTGGCTGGAAGCTTTATGCCAGCACATCTGTAGAGGAAGGGGTCAAAAAGTGTAGCAGGCGTCACACCAGCCAGTACTCCGGTGTAATTACTATTTAGTTGCTTGGCCAGTGTTATAGTGTTGTGTTGCCCAAGTGAAATGCTGTATGCATCTCTGCCTTTCAGGATGTCATTTTAGGATGAGTGCTTCCGCACAAGTCAGTTGGGCAAGTAATCTGTTGGCTTGGAACACGCTTGGCTCTCAACTGGAGTCTTACAGCTCCAGTTACAATGTGAAGGAGAGGAAAGGGGACAGTTGCTTCCATGTCTCCTTTTCCTGTTCCTCTGAAGGAAAACTCTCATCTAGAATGTAGATGTTAGGGTACTTTCCTCTTCTACTGCCGTTCTTTGCTTGATGTCTCTTCAAATGCACTCCCCTGTTATTTCAGAACTGGAAGAACAGACCCGCAGAGCTATGGAGCTGGAACAGGAGAGAAAACGAGCTCAGGAGGAAGCAGAGAAACTGGCTAAAGAACGTAGAGAAGCAGAAGAGGCAAAGGAGGCCCTATTGAAAGCATCCCATGATCAACAAAAGACCCAGGAACAGCTGGTAAGTGGGTGAGCTGAAAATTGGGTAGAGAAAATAATGACAGGGTAGGCATTTAAGCTCTTGAAGCAAACCAGGCTATGAATATAGTGAGGAAGCATAGTTTGGTTCTTATATTTTTAGTCTCAAGCAGATGAACTTGTACCTAAACACAAGTGTACAGTATGTACAGTAGATCTGGATTGTTGTGCTTTTGATTTTTTTTTTTTTGTATGTGACGCTGAGTACAGAGTGTAGAGCTCACTAATTGCTTTCCCTGGCTTGGATTCAAAGAATTGAGTTCTGTAGCAGTGTTAGGAGAAGAGGGGAAAAAACCCCCAAAAAAACCAATCCCTCAACAAAACCCAAAACTTTTCTTGCTCCCTTTTCTGTTGTATCATGGAGATATTGGTGGGTCTGAAGTTTGCAGAAAGGCTTTCTCCTTACCAAAAAGATATTAGAGATACTGTTTTTATTCAGGACTTGGTGTAAATGCTTCATTTAGCAAGTACTTTGTTTTTGTTGCTACTAAAAAACTTTCTTTTGCAGGCTGCTGAGATGGCAGAACTCACAGCTAGGATCATGCAGCTGGAGCTGGCCAGACAGAAGAAGGAGAGTGAGGCCCAGGAGTGGCAACAGAAGGTAAAGCAAAATCTGAGCAAATGGCAGTACTTTTTGTGGAGTTGCTCTTCATTCTGTGTTGTGACCTAAACTACTGCACTAGATACCACACTAGACTGAGTGTCTGCAAGCTTGAAGCCATTGTAAATATCCAGCTTTCCTTTTCTTGGTGGAATGAGCGCCTTATTCTAACTCCAGGTAGAAATACTTTGACTAATCAAGCTTATAGCTCATTTTCGATTAATTATAACCATTCTTCAAATCTCTGAAGTGTTAGCCAGCAGAAAATTTTGCAAACAATTGTGGCTGTGTAGCTTTGGAACGTACCACTTCACTGTGCAAGAGGTGCAAGGTTTCCTGTAGCAAGCACTGTGTAGTGCTTCTGTGCGAAGTCTCACACACTCAGGATAATATTGACTAACCCACTGTGGTGTGTCCTACTGCAGGCCCAGATGGTGCAGGAAGACCTAGAAAAGACCAAAGAGGAGCTGAAGACTGCCATGAGCACCCCTCATGTCACTGAGCCCATGCACGCTGAGAATGAGCATGATGACGAGCAGGATGAGAACGCAGCAGAAGCCAGTGCTGAGCTACGATCAGAGGCCACCATCAAGGACCGCAGTGAGGAGGAGCGCACCACTGAAGCGGAGAAGAACGAACGGGTCCAGAAACACTTGAAGGTAAGAAGTTGGCAGCAGAGAGGCTGTGTGTATGGGTGCTGCTTCTATTCTTCTTGTCATTGATTGCAGCTATTAAAAAAAAAAAAAAAAAAAAAGGTGGGGGGGAAAAAGGGGTGATGATGACCTTGCCAAATAGTTGCTTAACCATTGAGCAGAAAGGAAGATCTCGTCTCCTGGCACTTGAGTTTGGTTTCACTGCAAACAGTGAAGTATTTTCAAGCAGTGCCAAAAAGCACGTCAGATGTAGTTGCTTGTGTGAGTCTTGCCAGCCATCTGACAGCTGCTCATAGCCCTTACTGCAATGAATCAGAGAACTCGGTCCAGTTCCTATCAAGCAGCCGTCTGTAACTGTCTTGTCTGACTGGGTTGCACTGTAAAACACCGAGAACAGCCTGCTAGTGCTCCGCATGGAGGGAGCAGTGCTGCACCACCTTCTCCTAAGGAACTCCAGTGTTCTGGTGTTGACTCTTTCCAAGCATTTTGTTACACTGCCTGACTTGCACCATGCTTTGCTTGTTCTGCATCGTACTGTGGTGGTTATCCACAGGCAGAGTGACTGAGGTCCACTTTTATCTTCTGCAGCAAGCTTCTTTTGTGGTAGAAGTCTAGTAATTGCTAAAATTCTGAAAGATGTTCCTGTTGTCTTTAGAGATCTCACAACTTGACTCTTCCGAAGTACATTGGAGACAGTTTTTCCTACTGTGCTAGACAAAGATCAACAGGGTGACAGACTACCTGATGTTGTCTACCTTCAAATGCTAGGGAAAAATATTAAAAATTTCCACAGAATCACAGAATCATTTGAGAATTGTTTAGATTGGAAGGGACCTTTTAAGATCATCTAGTCCCACTTCCTTGCTCAAGCAGGGTGAGCTAGAGCAGGTTGCCCAGAACTGTGAACGTTTGCATTTATCTGTTTCCTTTCTCCATGGGTATTGAATCTTTAGGAGGATCAGCATGGAACCTCCTTGTCCAGCTTTGAGTCTCTGGCATGTGCTAACCCATTGCTATCTGTTTCCCCTTTTCCAAAGGCTCTTTCCTCAGAGCTGGCAAATGCTCGGGATGAAACCAAGAAGACAGCAAATGATATGATCCACGCTGAGAACATGCGTCTAGGCCGAGACAAGTACAAGACCCTCCGTCAGATTCGACAGGGTAACACCAAGCAGCGCATTGATGAGTTTGAGTCTATGTAAACTCTCCCTGGCACCTGTTGCCCTGCACTCTCTTCTTCCCTCTTTCCCATCCTCTCCCATCATTCGCTTGTAATCGTGCTACGCTGGAACCACTACAGAAGAGTGACCATGGTCTTATTTATCGAGTTTTGGGCAAATGCTGGAGTTAAGCAACAGAAGAATAAATAGAAATAATATTTACATGTTCCTGGGGTGGCTTGGGAAAGCAAACATATTGGGGGAAAATCTGAAATTGTTTGGTTTTGGGTAAAATCTCACTGTATTGAGTTTTGTATTGTTTACTGAAGTGGCTGTGTTGCTGTCCTCTCCCATTGGGTGGGGAGGCCAGCAGATCATTTTACTGAATTACGTAAAGTGCTAACAGTTTGACAGTGCCTTCCTACTAACTTGCACAAGCTTCAGTATTATACTTGGTAGCCAGGGTCTGAATCATGTAGTTGAAAACGGGAGGCTGGAGCTTAGGAAGGGTTGGAGGTAGAATATGGACTTTCTTTCTAAAATACCAAAGCTTTTGTCCTTCAAACATAAGCAGACCAAACAATCTGTGGCGTTCCTGCTGGTGTTACCTTTTCCTGTTTAATGATGGAACTTTGAATTTTGTAATCATGAGGAGGCCTTTGAAATATTTCCACTGATGCAGTGTGGCTTGGAGCCTTGGCTTTCCTGCTTTCCAGAAGTTTTGTCTCTGCTAAATGGCTTTGTTCACTGTCATTTGTCTGACTTGAATGTAACCAGTGAGGCAGAGATAGCTAAAGAACACTGCCTTCCTTTTTGGGTTTGCCAATGGAAACCTAAAGGGATAGGTAGAAATGTAAAAGACTAAAAATTCCTGTAGCTGTATTTTCCCTCGCTGAACCAGTACATTTCTGGTCACATGAACAGGATTTCAGGTTTTTCCATAAGAGGCCTTTTTAGCACAGTCATTGGTGCCTTGTGACTGTGTATAGATCTGCTGTATCTCAGATGTCTTTAGTTTAAACTAGATGCAATCACAAGAAGTGATCAGCAGCTGGGGACCAAAAGCTACTCTTGTATCTGGGTCATGTACAAGACTGCATCTGTCTTCCTGGCTTCAAGTAGCATTTGAGGGAAGAGGATCCTGAGATATTTGTCCAATTGCTGCCTTAATCCTCACTAGCATTCTGCCAAATCCCTGTCTCAAGTGCTTTTCCTTCCCCAGAAGGATGCTTTACCCCTTTGTAGCTTTGAAAACAGAAGGCTCTGTCTCTTAGAAATGAGACACTAGTGGTTGTGAGACTGGTCACAAGAGCCATTTGTACCAGTTGTTGTAATACCCATTGCCTCCTGTCTTCTAAGCTATGCTTGCTGTAGCTACCCAGAATCCCTCCTGCCATTTCTGGGGAGGAAGCAGCCACGTATGCTCAGGGTTGAATTGGATTTTGCCTTGATCCTTCATAGAAGGAAGTGTTAACCTTCAGAAGAGGCTTCTTAAAAATGGATTCCGCCTACAATGGAGTCCTCCTTTGCTTTGCCCTCCTTGGATTAACCTTTCCCTATAAGAAGTAATTGGGCTAGCCTGTGTTTTATTTTCTTGCCTAGCATGATCCTAATCTTGTGACTCTCAGTTTTGTGAATTTCCCCCTTTGTATGCTATCACTGCTAGTGGTGATAGAAGGAAAATACCTGAATACTAGAGCATTTTCAGCTCCCTGCTCTATAGGAAAGGTAAAGGGGGACTGTGCCAAAAAGAAATGTTCATGATAGTGTTAATAAAATGCACTATTTCCCCAAGAATTCCTTGGACTGCTGGAAACAACCTTACCAGTGCTGTATTATTTTATCTTTTGGAAGCAATACAAGACTGTGGAGATACACCAACCAACGAACCTCTGTTAAGGAGCATAGCTTAGTATGTTGCTTCTAAACATCCAGATAAATCACATGGGAGCCCCCTTCTCTCCCCTGGACCCAGCATGCTTTTGGGGGAGACACAACATGGTAAACCTTTGGTTGGCCAAAAATGCGTGCCTCAGTACTTTGAAAGTCACAAATGAAAGATTGCAGTTCAATTTGTCAGAACTGATTTGCATATTTCTATATTGAAGGGTTATTGGCACTGACTCTATGTGAGTCTCACGACTGGGATAACAGACAACCTTTACACTTCTGTTTGGTGCTTTAAAACGGTTTCTCAGCACTTCTGCTCTGTCCATGGCAACTATTGATGCATTTTGGGGGGAGAAAAGCCTTTATTACGTTTTAACAATTTCCTAACAAGCTCATGTACGGTGCCTGGAATATGTGTTCAAATAATGAAACAGTAAACCTTTTCTGCTTTGATGGGTCACACAACACTGCTGAGCTCATGTTTTATGATGCTGGCAGGACTTCTGTTTATAGGGTTTTTTTAATCGTTCTAATTCCAAATGGTCCAATATAGAAATAGAACAGCTTGTGCCAGTGGGTCCACCTAACTCTTTGTAGTTGTTTCAGCCCTGCCTTCTTAACCAGTATTATATTCCAGTGATATCTAATGATATTTGATTTCAATACTTCTAGCTATGCACAATTAGAAAATATTAGTCATGGGATGGAGGATATGTTTATGGTCCTCCTTCCCTTGGAAATGTATACTGTATTGTAAAGAAATTATATTTTGCAAGAAAACTAATGTAAGAAGCTTTCAGTATTATGGTGAGATTTGTAGACACATTTTTTTTTATTTGTTAGAATACAGTGAATTGTTCTTCTTCCTCTCCATGTTCCAGTTCAATTGGATAACTACTCCTCTTGGGGGTGGGGGAAAGGAAGTACTTTATCAAATGTTTGCCTGGCTTGTTTTTTCTTGTTTTATTTTTTGTTGCTGTAAATTATGTTGAGGTTTTTTGACCAGTCTTTTTACTGGATTATAATAAAACATCAGTACCTTAAGGTTGTGGAGTAATTCATGGGTCCGTGTGCTTATCTGCAGAGAGAACCTTGATATTAAGGCATCTTTTTCCTGTTTGGAGGAGTTATTAAAATCCATACCCTGTTCTTCCTAAAGTGCCAATAAAGTTCAGAAAAATTCAGCAGATGGTGTCTGGCTGGTTACTTAAGGCTTGCTGTGGGTCTAGTGCTGTGTCTCCAAGCTAAAGAGGTGTGTCTTGTGGTTCTCAAGAGGCCAGCCTTGTAGCACTCTCATAAATAAGATTTTACTTGCATCTTGAAAAGCAGCTGCTTGAACAACATCCCTTTCCCCTTCCCCAGCCCTCCAAGCTGTCTGACTGGAGCCAGTACTGGAATTCACATTTCTTTGTGGAGACATTGAGTATAGATTTATATCATGTTTAACTTGCAAATGGACCGGTCAAATGGAGAAGGGGGAGCTGCTGTTGGAACATCTAACATAAATGCTGTTGGAACTTGCCACTGGTGAGTGCCTGCTATCATGCCCAGGGCCATGTGCATCCACAACCAGGTTGGTGATCAGAGGGTGGCCAGACTTTGAGGCTGCTGCTTTTCCCCTGATGTCCTGCTGGGTCTGTCCTGCCCTGATCCTGTACTGGAGATTTCAGCCCAATTTGTTTGTGGCTAACCTTCTGTGCCTATCTCTACCTGTGTTTCCTGAGGTCTCAATACTGCGTCCAAATGATGGAAGAGCATGGCTACTGACACCTTTCTGCTGTTGGACTGTGTGATCTAGATTAGATTTTGCTCTCTACTTAGCAGGGTAAGACTGCCTTTTGACAGCACTGTCCTCTTGAAATCTGTTTTGTGTTGTCAAACCAGTAGATAGCTTCTGAAATACCAAACAAAATTTGTTTCCCCCTTTCTCATGTTAGCTAGTCCTAGAAGCTGCTGCTTCTGTAACCTGGCTTCAGACTTGAGGTATCATGCTGCAGTAGCTCTCTGTTAGGCAGTTGCATCTAATAGTTGTTTTCCAACATCTTGCAAAGCTTGATAATGCGATATACAGGGACAGTTGTATGGCTGTATGTTGAACGTCTACAAAAGCAGACTGTCTTCCAACAGGAAAGTGGAGAATGACTGAGGTATGGCTTGTTTGCCCTGTACAATCAATATGGCTGTTCTGTTGAGTGCCAGCTTTGCAGCTATACATAGCTCAATCTGGGCCATACAATCTAATTATTTTATACCAGTGTGTAATCTGAGCACATGTCAACTGGCAGAGAACAGTGTAATTCATCTGTGACTGATGTTAACCCATTGCTGCTGCATACTCTTATGCAAGTTGACTCCGCATGTGATGTTAATGTCTCCCTTGCAGAAAAATTAACTTATTTGTAAGAAAATAAGTTTAATTTTAATTTATTTGTGGTGTATCTGCTCATGGCAGGGGGGTTGGACCTAGATGATCTTTAAGGTCCCTACCAACCTATACCATTTTATGAAAAAGGATCTGGGCCTCAATGCATTGAATGTTTGGCTGAGGCTGGTTTTTGTCTTGCAGCTCTAATTTAAGTTCAGTTTGTGGACAAGGGTGCAGGTCCTTGTGACTGAAAAATGCCTAAGTGAACATCTAGTGTCAAGCAATGGGTCTCTGGAAGTTCCTAGTAATTTTAAGATGGACTTCCTCAGGATAGATGGCAGGATGAAGTGGGTATAGGGAAAAGTGGGAGAAAGAATGAGGAGGAGACATTGAGTAGTGCTGAGATTGCAAAAAGTAGTATTGGGAGCTCCTGGAAGGGACTGTACCTCTCAACTTCTGTTAAGAATGCACTTGCTCTGAGCAGGTGTTGAGACCATTTTTCTGGTGAGCAGAGCTAGTTGGAAAATTACAAGCACCCATGATTGCTATTGCCTCTGATTATGCATCATCTTTTAAAGAAATACAAGCCAGGGTTAATCTTCAATCATCAGGACTGACTGAAGGGTCAAGGGGATACAGAATATACTGTTCTTGAGCTGGGAGGTTATGGTGAAGGCTGTCTGTACGCCACATGCAGCAGTACTGCCCTCTCATCCATCTTTGAAGCATCCTTGACTGACTGAAGGAGAAGCATCTGCAAGTAAAGGCCTTGGCTGGAGCACTGTAACTTCTTGGGGGCCCTCACCCAGCTAGGCAGCAGCTGCACTGCCAGAGGTCCTGCTGTCAAGAAGCCCTGTTGTTAATTCATTTTGCTGCGTTGTTGCAGTATTAGCCCATCTCTGATGGTTGCATTACTGCTCTCTTGCTTCTAGTGGTGAAAATTTGATCCTTGCTTCTTTCATTTGTAGTGATTCTTGGAAGGTTGCTGGATATCTAGAGAAAGGTCAGAGTGGGCAAACGGTAGTCTTGTTTGAGAGATACAGAAACTGAGGCACGTTTACAGTCCTCCCCCCAAGCCTCCAGCCTCTGCGAGGCAGTATCTGAGCATACTTGATGTAAGCACTTTGTCTGGAGGTTTGTGTTCAGTGCATCTGTTTTTTTGCGGTCCTGTGGGTTAGGAGAAAGCAGAACAAGAACAAGTTGTCCTATTTGCTTATATCAGCAGCTTGTTCTGGAACAGGAAAGGTGGTTTATGGATTTTCATAGTGACAATGGGGAAGGGAAATTCTAGTTTTGTTCGGTGGTTTTAGTTCTGTGTATGTAAACAGCATGTATCTGCTTCCTTACAGGAGTATTTGTGAGGTGGTGGGCTAGGTAGGCAGTGAGAGGAAGGCTGTTCTTGCTGTTCAAGTTAACAAGGGCTGTGCTCTGGAAACCTTCATCAGCCCCAAGTCTGTGTGCCTGCTACTCTGCCTACAGTCCCTGAGACTTCCCCCGTGGGAACAGCCTGAGCTTGCCTCTGGCTACCTCTTGGCAGTGACAGCCAGTGCAGCTCTGACACGGGCACTTCTCTGTCAGAGGTGTGTACTGTATCCATCATTCCTCATTCACACTCCTCGCAGGCCAACCAAGAATCCTTTCCCTCACTTCTTTGAGAGGTACAACAAGGCACAGAAGACTATGTGTTTCTCCCGAGGCAGAAGAGCTGTGGCTGAACCTGGTGGCCTGTTTTACAGAACTTGGCTCAGACTTCCAGCTCTGTGCCCTTCACGTGCCCAGACTGCCTGCCTTCCCACAAATCTGGAGGAGAGCATGGGCCAGTCCTGCCTGCTCCAAAGAGTAAAGGAGCATGACAGCAGAGTGTGGTCTGGGGACAAGCAGGATGGGGGGGGGGAAAAAAAAGGGGGGGGGGGGAAGGGTGTGCCCATGTGCACACTGGTGGAAACTTGGCTTCTGCTAAACTTTTGTGAAACAGAGCTAAAGATTCACTACAGCTGTCTGTCCTGCCCATAATCTATGTGCTGACCTCCAAAGCAACATTTGAAGAGTTGGGTTTTTTTCAAAGCAAGGTATTTCCGCTTAGCTGTGTTGTGGGTTGGTTTGTGGGTTTGGTTTGGGTTTGTTTTTTCCATTGGTTGGTTTTGGGTTTTTTTGTGGGAGGGGTGGTTATTTGCAAAGCTTTCTATTTTTGTGTCCTGGACCAAATGAACACTGGTTTACTCTGGAAAGGCTGTGTTTGCTTCTAGGCTTGGTGCTAGATGGAGTGGAGGAGAGGAGGGAAAAGATTTTTCTTCTGCACTTTTTCTCCTGTTTCAAAGACTTTAAATCAGGTTGTCCAAATTCAGCGTAGGGCATGATTCTCTCTTGCCCCAGCAGGGTTTTTCCTGCTTTCACGAGAGGACAGTTGTCCCCTTCACTGCTTCTCTCCTCTCTGCAGGACTGGGTGTGATGATCTCAGACCCAACTTTCTCCTCTGTTAGTCCTCTCCGATCGGGTGGCATTGATCTGCCTCTTGCTGTGCTCTGAGTTCCTGGCAAGGAGAGAGGTCAGTGCCAGGCAAACACACAAATGTCCTTGCTGTGAAAACTGCTGATCATACATCTAATATATCTCTCAATTCAAGGTTTGCTGAAGAGATAAGATGCTTTGTGGTTTGTTTGGATGTGCTGTGGCCTCTTTCCTTGTGTCTCTCATGGCAAGCCTTGCTTTCCTTCTTCAGAAATGACTGAGAGAGAGAACTGGGCTGCCAGCTGCATCTCTTATAGTGCCTGAAAAACAAAGGCAGGACTAGGCAGAGCCAGCTGCTGAGACTGCACAAAGCGATTTTAAATTCAGGGGTGAGCTGCAGCCCAAGAATTTGGATTTGAAGGCTGAAGTATTCAGCACAGCTTGCAGGAGAGAGCAAATCACCTGGAAAAGCTGACCTGAGAGTGAGGGGCTGCAGAGTGGGGATGCTGGCCAGAGCTGCGGTCAGCTAAAACAAACCACTCGCCTCACCGCCAGCTCTCCTCTGTGACACAGGCAAGGGTGGGGAGGGAAACCTTTGAGGGATGTTCTACAAATGATTTGAAATGAGGAATTTTTACTTTAACTGGGGTCCAGGGGTGGGATTACAGAGAAGTCCCAGTGATCCTGGGCACAGCTGGGCAGTCTGATGTGCACCCATATCTGCCACATGGCATCCCTGCTTCAGCATCGTACCCCTGCCCTGCTGCTCCTAGGGACGTGCCGTGGTGCCTCTGGCAGGCGGCAGCTCTCTCCCTGACTCTGGACTTGGGGGTACCACTCACTCTGGATTAAAATCCTAGTGATACTCAGTGGTTTATCCCACCCTCCCTGTGCTCATGGAGCTGTTGGCCTGAATGAAACCTGATAGGAAAATCCTGCAGCAGAAAAAGATGCATTTGTGGGATGGATGAGCAGGGGCTGGCATGAGGGTGCTGCAAGGCTGTGATAGCTGGTTGCCAAGCTATCATCAGGAGTGAGGTGTAATGAAATATTCTTCTGTGCTGCTCTACCAGGTGCAAAGTGAACAGAGGGAAGTAGACAGCTGATTTTAGAAAGTGGATTTCCCCCTAAAAAAAAAAAAAAGTTGTGGATTTTTTTTTTTTATTTATTTTTTTTTTAAATCCTTTATGCATTGCCCATGAGTTTCTCTCCACTGAAGCTATCTCAATGGTGTGTTTGAATGCTTGGACATTTGCCTTTAAAACTTTATTGGACTGAAGAATAGGATTCCCCTCCCCCCTTTTGGAAAATCCTTGCACACCTTAATGTTTTCAATGCTTTTCTCAGAAAGCTTAAGCATCCCCTTCCAACCTGAAAGCTTTGGGTGAAAAATTTTCATTTTGGGGTGAGTTGTCTTCAAAACTATGAATCCACTGTGTGTGTTGAGGGGAACATTTTCCAGCCAGTTCTCATTCTTATGCTGTAGTTTCTCTCCCCTGTACGGATTTATTAGAGTGTCCAGTTGCAAAGGTTTTTGCTTATACTGTCTACTAATATGTTACTGCATTAAAAAACTTGATTAAAGCAAACATTCTACCTAATGTTGAACTGTTAATTTGGTATTAGGGACAATTCAGGCTCCTGAGATGAGAGCTGCTCTCAAGCTCTACAAAAAACAAGAACTGAAACTGTCTCTGCTGTTGCATTTTGATCCTCAGGGGCAAAGTGATTTACCCTGGAGAGGAGTGCAGACTAAACTAGTGAGTGTTTTTGGGAATAAATGATAAGAGTTTTCTTCTACCGAAGTTGCACTAGCATGGGGTATCAGTTAGCATGAAATGAATGATACTTCTCTGTGCCTTTATGGAACTTTTCAGCAGAGAATTTAGCGAACAAGCAAAGTGTGGCTGCTTCTCAGCACTGTCCTGTGAAGTAAGTGAATATTCGGGCTTTCGAGCTGGGAGCCTGCAGTGTTGGGGAAGGCAATGATGCGGCTGGACAACATCCACATCAAGAACAGAATCCTTAAGCCTTACCCTCACCCCATTGCTGTAAGAACTGGCATGCCTCTCTCTTCCTGAAGCAGCGGCCATCAGTGCTCCTGCCAGGCTGCTCTTCCAGCCCTCAGCTTGCAACCCCTTGTATGATTAAACATTGCAGTGTATGTTGCTTCTGAAACTGGATTTGGGTCTGGTTCCTAAAAGTGAAGTCTGTAAGGCAAAACACATGCCTGTGGACTGGTATTCAGAGAAGACACTCATGTTCCCATGCTTCACTCAATTCCCATGCCCTGATGGGATGGACTGCAGCAAGATCTAAGCACAATCCCTCTGTCCGTCCTTCCCTCCTCCCTCCCCTCCCTCTTCCCTGCCTCCACCCCCAGAGAGGCTGTTCTATTTTTTTTTTTCCCTTTTCTTTCTATTTTCTCCCCTCTCAACTGTACTTACCACTCTTAATCTAGCTGGCCTTGCAGCACACGACAGCCCAGGAGACACGGAGGAGGATCCTAAGTAGCATGATAGCTCAAGGCATCTCGGGGCTCATGCGACCCTTGCGAAGTGGACTGAACGTGAGCAAAATTCGCTTTATTTATCTCTGTGGGGTGACTGAGCGGCATCCCACACCAGCTAAGCAGGGGTCAAAAAGAGTCTTCAGCTCCACACACAAGCTCCAGGATGCCCCTGGGGAATTGAGGTGAGTAAAATGCTGAACCCTACCCTGCTGTGTCTGGAAGGGTCTTTTCAGGAGGGACACGCCCTTACCTCGGCCTCACTCCACAGAAGGGAGGAGAGAGGCCAGTGCGAAACATGGCCCACAGGAGGTGGTGGACCAGGATGTGGGGGCTGAGCAGATGCTGACAGGAGGAAGGTGGTGCAGGGAGCTGGTCTGAGAGAAGTGCTGGCCCTTGCTTCTGGAGCTGTGGAGGCCACAGCTAGTGGCCTGGATCCAGAACATGAAGATGACAACGTGGTACCAGAGTCCATTGACCACTGGAGCCCAGTCACCAGCCTTTGAGGAATGGGGATGGTGGGCAAGGTGTGTCAGACAGCTGGGTCGTGAGCCTGCTGTATTCTGCCCAGAGAGGGTGTGGAGTCTTCTTCTCTGGAGATGTTCCAAACCCACCTGGATGCAGCCCTGTGCAACCTGCTATGGGTGACCCTGCTTTGTTTGGCAGGGGGGTTGGACTGGATGATCTCCAGAGGTCCCTTCCAACCCCACCACTCTGGGATTCTGTATTCCTGCGGTGGAGAAGCTGGGATGACCACTGGGTTGCTCTGGGAGTTGCAAATTCTCTTGGGCTTCTTGTCCCTGCTCCTGTAAAGGCAGAGTAGGGAGCTGATGATGTCTGCAGGTGCAGGGAGCAAAATGCTCTCTTTAGGTTTTGGGAAACCATGCTGCAAGCTCTTGTGCCTTGCTGGTGTGTTCTTCTCGACAGGGAGAGGGAGCAGCTGGCTCAGTGGCCCAGATGGCGGCTGTAGGTGCGAGGGGCTGTGGGGGCCCACAGCATCCTGTCCTGCCAGGCTCCCGAGGCAGGGACACGTGCTGGGCTTTGCAGAGGACAGGATGCTGAGTTTGTGAGTTGAACTCTGGTGGGAATTGGTCAGAAGCCATGTTCAGAAATGCCTCTGAATGACGGGATGGAGGGCTCCCAGCTGGTCAGTCTGAAAGGGCAACCTTGACCTGTTTAGGGGCCTGGTTGACAGAGACCCTTGAGAGACCACCCTGAAGGGCAAAGGAGTCCAGGAAGTCTGGACATTGCTCAAGAAGGGAATCTTCAAGGTGCAAGAGCAGGCCGTCCCCGTGTGCCGCAAGGATGGGGCTGACCAGAGACTGCCCAGCACAGAGTGTTCATCCACATTTCTGCAGCAGGAACTACTGCAGGCTCCCTGACAGTCTTTCCTCTGTTCCTTGGGGATAATTCAGAAGGAGAGCCCATTTATCTGAGCAAAATAAAGGGAATTTGTAGATCTCCTACAGATCAGACATAGACCAGTACAATCTGTGTCAGACTAATCTGCTAGACACTGAGAAAAAGACCCAACCAACATCACAGAAAATACAATAAACCATTTTGCTATCTGACCTTAGAGAAAAGTTATACTGATAACCCTCCTTAATGGGATTTATGAAGACTCGTTATCAATTGGTTTTCTTTCTAATTGGCTTGTTGCTTATGAAGTTATCTCTGGCAGTACTTGTAGGCATCTTGCTGTTTTATATGGCCTCGGAAAGTATCTTTTAGGGAAAAACACCAACAGGGAGAAGAAGAATCTTCCTGAAACCCCCTTCACTATTTCCCTGTATCACAGAGAGTTTGAGTTTTGGTTTGGTTTGGTTTGTTTTTTTAAAGGAAATAATCAGTTGGCATGCATTGAACTTGCAGTGCTGAGTTTGTCACATCCTGATAAGATCCTCCCAAAGCTCTGACCCTGTGTCCTGTGACAGTAATGCTGTTGTAAAATAGTTCAGCCTGAATGAAGCAAAATTTAGTCAAATTAATTTTGAGTTGTTTTTAAAATCCTAGTTCAAAATTACTTTCTTAACAAAATGTGAGAATTTTTTCATAGTTTCAAAAACCCTGATAAACAAATGAAAAAATAAATAGAAAAGCTACAGATTTTCTGAAGCCTTCTGAAGCCTTGGGTACCCAAAGCAGGTGGCCTCCAGAGCAGACTCGAGCCTGGGACTGATTCGGGTGATACGAAGACAACTAGGCCAGTATGTGAGTGAGTCTGTGGGAGATGACTGAACTAAACAGTGAAAACAGAGTAACCAGGCTGGGTTCATGCCCCAAACAGAGGCACCTGTACTAAGACGCAGACAAACAGCTTAAATTTCCCCTACAACCAGCGGAGAGAGAAGCTGCTTACAGGTGCTCTCTGTGTTGTGGTCAGGAGTGCTTGGCATCCTCCCTGCTCTCAAGAAGGGTGAACTGCTGCACCCAGGCTTGTCCAAAGTCATCCAGAGGGTCTGTGGCAACAGCATCTGCACTTCCTCGTATCTCGCTGGATACTCTGTGTGCTACCCTGGCTGCAACTCAGCTGTCCCAGGGCTCATGGAACTGGCCGGGCTGTGCCCAGGAGGAGCTGCAGGGAACAGATCCTCCCAGCATTCGTGGGAGCCTAGTGCAGGGATTCTCCTGGGGCTGACTGAAGGCTGGCTGAAGCTCTAGGTGCCTCAAAGACAACATGAACAAAGTTTTCTGTCCGTGAATATATGTGCAGCTGTGGGCATTGTTGGATCCAGCACACTCTCTGCTTGCAGGCAGCCAGCTCACATTATCCTGTTGAAGAATGCATTGAGTTGCAGTATCAAGTGAAGTCCTATGACTTTACCGTTTCTATTGTGTATCAAATTCACCCATAACTGTAAAATTAGCATTGCCAGAAAACCTGCCTGTTTGCCATAAAAATAGAATAAATGGGTAGTTTTATTTCTTTAAAGAGGGTAGTTTTATTTTGTTTTCTTTTGACATTTGAGAATTAAATTGCTTATTTACAAAGAAATATCTATGAGTGTCTGTATGGAGGAGACTGAAATGTCTTATAGATGTTCTTTGGCTGTTTGCTTTGGGAAATAGGGTGCTCCTACTTGGCTGTGTGAGACTGCAACACGATCTTTCCATTCTGCACGTGGGAAGCTCTTCCTTCTGCAGCATGATCGTGGTGCTAACTTCACAGCTGTTTTCATAACCAGGGGACCCTGTTGTAGACTAATGGCTCAGGCATTGTTTTCTGCTGAAGCTTTCTGAAAAAACAGGAAGCCAGCCTCCTCAGGTGAAGGTACAGTGGCCCTTGTGTTCTGCTGCTACTAGCTGAATGAAGACACAATTAAAAATGAAAGAGCAGAGAAGGCAAAAAAAAAAAAAATTAATCTCTTTTCTCCACTTCCAAATTTTGATGGAATATGGGGATTGGCTTTCCAAAGAGATAATTGTTTGGAATTTTCTGTGCCTGAAGTCTTGCTGATGAAGTCCATGTTACAACATTTTAAGAAACAGCATCCTTAGTCACTGCAGTGATTTGTCAGCAGGTAAATGGGATTAGATCTGTATAGTGATTGTGACATGAAGCGGAATGAACAAGACCTGTGAACTTGAAAGAGGAGAACATTCCTTCCCCCTTTTCCACTACATTTTTACAGCAATTCTTTCTTGTCTGAAATTCAACTGGATACATCCCCCATACTCCACCTCTGCCTCTTGTGAGTTAAGAAAAAAGGAAATTGTTTAAACTTGACCTTTATATATTTCTGTGCTTAATGTTAAATGGAAATCAGCAGAGATCTGCACATACTTCATTTTCATCTGCCACAGAGCAGACAGAGTAAGTCGTCTCAGCTGCTGGTGTTGGTATCCTAGGGACAATTCCCATTTAACCAATTCCTCCTCCCAATCTCTGCCTTTCCAAGAGGATGCCTGGCACAGAGGAGTGTAGGTGCTGCAGTGGTTCCTTGGCTGGCGGGTTTGCTGTAACCTGTGACTCTGGGGCTGTGACAATGGAAACACATCACAAGAGATCAGGAGATAATACTAGAAATTCTCAGAGCTCTGAACCATACTTGCTGTTTGTTTCACTGTCCCCAGGGCTTTCAGCAGAATTGTTGCCAAGCTTTATACCAAATAGCACTTCAATTATTTGAAGAAGCTGGATGCTGCTTCACTTGGTCTTGTGTAAGTGGGAAAAGTGATTAAGTTCAGGGAAGGAGTGGACACTTACTGAAAGAAGAAGCTACAGAAAAAGAGCAGTCATTAAGTAATCCCCTTGGGAAGGGGAAACAAAATGTGAATGACAACAGCCCTTATTGCATGATTATTATCTGATCCTGAGCACTTTTCTTGTTATCACACCACTTCATCCAGAATTGTCATCCCAAGACTTGCAAATGCTTTGCCTGCCTACAAACTCCCTCCGCCAGCCAGCCCAAGCCGAGGCGGTGGGTGCGGAGCATCTGCACTTGTTCGTGTGCAGATAAAACTTTTATTCTGAGCGATGTTTGGTAAAATGGGAAATATTTTGGGTCAACTTAGATTTGCCTGCCCCTGAGAACTGATAATCTGAATCTTTTCTGATATGCATGGTGTAATCCTTCTAGAAAGTGTTTTATGCACATTTCCCTTCAAGTGCCTGTCTCTAAGGCTCAACCAAAAGACCTCAACAGTGGGTGTGCAGGAAAGGGTGGGCTTCCCTGACTTTTTGCAAACTTGTCTTACAGCTCTGCAGACCAGGTGACGGTGCATTTTATAAATCGGGATGGAGAGCGACTTACGGCCACAGCCAAAGAAGGACAGAGTTTACTGGAAGTGGTAATCAATCAAAACTTGTCCATTGATGGATTTGGTAGGTGTTGCACAAGGGTATGTGCTCTTAGGATTTATGTGTCTGTGCTGTGACCAGTGGGTGCCTTGGAACAGTGCAACCGTACATATGCCACTGTGTTCTGGTGAGACCATGAAGCACGCTTCTTGTCCCCAACAGCTGCTTGCTGGGCTGTTTTAACCCACTGAGATGGCAGTGTGACTGGTTAGGGTTGACATACAAATCTGAAAATGGATTGTGGTCTTCACAGAGAAGAGTCAGGCTGAAATCTGAGTTTTCTGGCATCTCTTTTTACATGCTTCAGATCTGTTAAAGGACCTTTTCTCACACTGTTTTTGCAGATGGTGTCTCTTTTATCCCCTTCTTTTTTCTGATTTGCTGTCACTCCCTCATTTCTTCACCAGGTGCATGTGAAGGGACACTAGCCTGCTCCACCTGTCACCTCATCTTTGAGAAGAGCACCTTCCAAAAGCTGGATGCCATCTCAGATGAAGAGCTGGACATGCTGGACTTGGCGTATGGACTCACTGATACGTAAGCCTCCCTGCTGATTGCAGCAGATTCTCAAGCCTCTGAGACAGATTTGCAGCATGTAGCACCTGTTTCCAAGGGGATAGGACTTATTCTGTATTATGGTTGTGTCACTAGAGCTGCTTTCTTTTGGGGCACAGGAGACCTTTAACAGGAACTTCAGTGAAAACCCAGCCTGGACCAGACATCCCAATGTGGGTGGGGGATTTCTTCCTTTACTGTGGGAACAGATGAGCCTCAATTAATGTTTTCTTCTCAGCTCTCGCCTTGGCTGCCAGGTGTGCATTAAGAAGTCGATGGATGGTTTGACAGTGCGGGTCCCTGTGGATGTATCAGACATCAGGACACAGCTGGAGGTTGGAAAGCAAAACAAACAGTAACTGTAGACGACTCCTGCACAACTCACGTCATATTTTTAGGTGTGGCAGGGGACTTTGCTTTTGGTTAACACTGTTTCTTTTTGTGGCTGGCTTGCAGTAGACCATAGAGGTCTGATTCAGTATAAATGCCTGTTTGGCAAATCTTATTAAACAACGTTTAATGCAGGGGTCTTTGGTATATGGTTTAAGTTAAGTGCTTAAGTGCTCTGCTGAACGCAACTGGACTAAAATGTATGGCTTTACATTTCCCTGGATGGGTGACAGTAAACATCTGTGTTGTATGTGACTCACCCTCTCCTTTGAAATTTAAGGAATTCTGCTATTCGAAGTAACTGCTGGGAATTTTGCAAGGCTTGGCTCTTTAACTGTAGAGGAGACTTTTCCCAATTTGGGAAGCTTGAGAAGAGATAGCTGTTCCAAATACAGGACGGTGTGCTGATTGGCTTGATGATATAGGCCAGCAGAGTTTGGTTAGCAAGAATATAATGAAAACCATTTGAAAGCTGACATCTCCTGTAAGAGGGAACCACTTTCGATGAATTTGAGATATAACAGGTCACTGAATTGTTATGTGCCGTGACATTATGTGCTACTTTCTTCAAGTATTAAATCTTCCCATTGCTTTACTACCACATATGTAAAATAAAATTCTAATAACGAGGCTTTTAGACCTATGAGATGCACTTTCCTGGTAATACGAACCTGGCTGCAATAGAATGAGACTGATGGAAGTTTAGGTATAGTATCTTGTTACCCCAGTGTACTTGACTGGATTTTCCCCTTGTGTTTGAGTGACCATGTCAAACTTACCATCTAAATGTCATAGAGACACTATGATCTGTAACAGAGTTTTCCAAACTTGACTAGAGCTTGTGGGAATTTTTTTATTGGCAATAAATTAAATTAAGTAATGTTCTAAAAGTTAAGATGTTTCAGCCTGTGACAATAGTACCTGATTAGATGGGTGAAAAACAAATTTTGTATATAGAGAGAGGTAATATCTTTCATTAGATCAAATACTATAGCTGGGGGCAGAGGAGGGTAAACACTCTCAGACATACAAGTGCTTCTTTAGATTTGAAATAAGAGCTGGAAACTCCAAGTTCAAGCATCCTGGTGCAAAGTGAGTAGAAAGGATCTTTTAAAGGTCAGGATCGCTGCAAGTGTATTGAATTATTTTGTTTGGGACCACCTTGTATCTGCCTCCTTCTGGAGTTCCCCCCCCATGACCTGCTGGGTTTGACTTATGTTTGTGTTGGGTTTGCAAGACAGGAGCCACCTGGAAAAGTTCAGCAAAACAAGAACGTAATCTCACAGCCCACAGATTTTTAGTTGCTACCATTGAATACCAGCACTGATCAAATGGAAGCAGTAAAGCCACGACCTTCAGTACCACTTCATGTCTCTCCCCACTCCTGATGCTGCCACTATCCCTTTGCAAAGCAGAGATGCCCGGAGCTTTGCAGTCCCTCTCTCCAACCCCTCTTGTTGTGAGTTTGAAGCTGGACCACAGGTTGCTGCTGAAAAATGTCAGTTCTTTGCACACTGGCTAGGGCATTATTGCCTGGGCACATGGAAAAGGACTAATGCAGATTTCCACACCCAGGCCTAGAGGTAGCAGGTAAGGAAGGTCTTTGTGGCCTCGGCAAGGCAAAGTCTCCCTCTGCCTCCCGTAGCACCCCGCCTCTGCTGCGCAGCCACGTGCTCACAAAGGGACCAGTGGTTTGTGCTATCTTTTCTGATAAATTTTTTGAGGATTTTGTTTTGTTTTACACGAAGAAAAATTATTAATAGAGAGTTGGGTTAGTGCAACTCTCCAGGGAAATGTGCCCATATTAGGCAGCCTAAGATGCGAAAAGGAAAAAATGGGCGTTTTGCCCCGCCTCTCCCAGTGTTTCTAATCTCTAAGTTTCTCATAATTCTTTTATGTGACGCAAATTGTGAGCTCTTACTCTGCATTTGCTCCAGGTCCCCACTGCTTGAACTGAGAACCAGACCAGCCACTGAGCCAGTTTACAATCCATTAGCACGTTTACAATACAGAATAATCTCTCTTCCAAGTACAGGCCGGCTTTTCTCATAATACTTTGTGCTGTTTCACCTTCCTGAAAAGACACATTAGAGTAATGCCTGAGCTGATTTGCTGGAAGAGGGCTCCTTGTCAGTGTGGCCAGCCTCACAGATCTAGGGGGGGGAAGCATGTGTGTTTCACAGCAGAGTTTGGTGTTTTCAAACCCCACCACCCAAGCGCAAAAGAGAAGGAAGTCAGAGCGAAGGAATGAAAGGCGATCACTGCACCACAATGACAAACAAACTGCGTGTGTTTTATTGAAATAGTTACAACTGTAGCTCTGTAAAGAAAGCCTGTGAATGCCTTGTCAGTGTTCATGTGTGAGGGAAATGATGGCAGGGTGGTTTGCAGTATGATTATATACATCTTTCATCACACAAGGGCCACCAAGGTGATCTGGGACAGAGATCGCCACATCTGAGAGTTAGAACACCCTGCATATAATGAATCAAACTCTATACACCTTGGAAAGTGAGCGCTGGGCTTCCCTCCCCGGCTCTGCCCTGCCCTGCCATTTGATGGTGTGAATTGGGAATGCTGGGCCAGCTTCCAGGCACTGACTGTCACAGGCACCTGGCAGATAAGTGGAGGCATCTGATACTTACTGGATAACTTTACAGAGGTGACTTCCACCTCTGTGCAAGGACGGAGCTGTGGCAGGTGTCAAGCAGCTCCAGGTATGGCTATTTGCAGACACTCAGCACCTTGCAGGGGGCACTTACTCCACAAGGACTATCTCTCAACCATTAGGAGTCATGCTCTTTGACCTTTCACTGTTAATTAAGAGGAGTGTCTCTGAGAGAAACCACCTTAGAAAAACTCACATAACTTTCAAAATGAAACACCGTAAACCTATTAGCCTTTGAGACTTTTCCCATCTTTTCCCACTTTCTTAATGCCTGTCAAACGAGCAGGCGCTCTCGGATTCTTTTAAGACCTCAGCTGGCAGCATCATAACCTTCTAAGCAAGTCCCATTATGGCTATGGGGCTTCAGAGTATTGCCTTGAGTGGAATCACCGGGATGTTTCAAGAGTCCACTGGCTGCATTTCTTTAGTGGTGCAACACCAGCAGCCTGCTTACCACATCCCTGCCTGGCACTTCTCCAAACTTAATTCTGCTGGAGCACACTGAGCCATGTACTTTGCTAAGTGGGAACGCAGGGCTTCTCTGAAACAGCATCAGTGCTGTTGAAGCCTGGATAGTTTCAGCTTATGGACTGGCTGACAATATTCTGACCAGATGGGGCTTTGCTTCAGCATCCACTTGATAACGTTCTTGACAACTTCCACAATTCCATGACCTCCTGCTAAAGCCAAATCCTGCTCAAGTCCCTCTCAGCATGACTAGGAATTTTGTTAATTGCCCCATCCACACTGCTTCTGGAAAGGGTCTTCTGAAATGTCACCATCATGTACAGAAGTATAATGTCACCTTTTATTAGGACTAAAAGGACCAGCTACTCCCAGAGGACACCAAAGAAGACAAATGTTCATAGCCCTGCCAAAGTGACAGTGCTAAAGTCCTTCATAGTAACTCTGCATCTGTCAAATGCTAGCTTTGGGGGAGGTATCAGGACAGACAATCAATGCACAAGTAATTGAGGGGGAAAAAAAAAAAAAAAAGGCAATTTTGGAGTTACATATACTATCTGTCAGTGAAAGTTGGGCTTTAGGCTCTATTTGGTGTTTCTAGAACCCAGCCTCAGACAGCAATGAATGCAAACTGTGAGCTAGACCCCCAGGGGACAAAAGATGAGCAGAGAGAAGAAGCGGTGATTTCTGGGATGGAGTTAAAAGGTCTTTGGATGATTGGTGGCGATGAACAGTGAAGAGTGGAGGATTCTGTGCAAGCATAACGGTCTTTAACTAATTTTGATGGAGCATTAGCTGTCCCAGTTCTCTGGTCATCCACATACATCAGCAGCTGACTGGAGAAAATAAAGCAGAGTTTCTCCATTCCCTTTAAAAAGAAACAGTCAGACCCTGTACATGTCAGCTAACTCACAGAGAGAGTCTGGTGGGATTCAGCCCACAAGACACTCAGCCAGTGAAGTATCTTCCATAGAAAAAGGATGTAAAGGAAAAACAAGAACACTCCCCCCGCCCTCCATCCCCCCC